>NC_133328.1:292474751-292633998 GCF_042186555.1 Aquarana catesbeiana
GTTGTTCCGCCACCACGCCTCCAAAATGCTAATGATTGTGACACACCTCTCTCCTCCACCCCCTCCTCTTCTTCTTCCTCCATGGCCTCTTCCTGTGCTTTGTCCTTGGAACCAGCGGTGCTCCCTAGCCGTTCAAGGGGCTACGCAAGTACGCAGGCCAAAAGATGCCATGTGGTGCTTGAGCTGGTGTGGTTGGGGGAAAGAAGCCACACTGGGGCAGAGGTTCTGTCAGCTCTGCAGAGGCAGGTTCAGAGGTGGTTGACGCCACGCCAACTTAAGGCAGGAATGGTGGTTTGCGACAATGGCACCAACCTCCTCTCTGCCCTCCGACAGGGACAAATGACCCATGTGCCCTGTTTGGCTCACGTCCTTAACTTGGTGGTGCAGCGGTTCTTGGGCAGGTACCCGGGCTTACAGGATGTCCTGAGGCAGGCCAGGAAAGTCTGTGCGCATTTCCGCTGGTCATATAATGCCAGTGCTCAGCTGACGGACCTCCAAAAGGAGTTTAACCTGCCTAAGAACCGCCTAATCTGTGACATGCCCACCAGGTGGAACTCGACGTTAGCCATGCTGCAGCAGCTGCACACGCAGCAGAGGGCCATCAATGAGTACCTGTGCGACTATGGCACCAGGACAGGGTCAGGGGAGCTTGTTTTTTTTTCCCCACGCCAGTGGGCCATGATCAGGGATGCATGCACTGTCCTGTCACCATTTGAGGAGGCCACGAGGATGGTGAGCAGTGACAGTGCATGCATCAGTGACACTGTCCACCTTGTCCACCTGTTGGAGCACACGCTGCGTGGAATAATGGACAGGGCAGTTGAGGCAGAACAGAGGCAGGAAGAGGAGGACTTCCTTAGCTCTCAAGGCCCCCTTTATCCAGACAGTGTTCCTGCATGCCCGCCGATCACACAGGAAGAGGAGGAGGAGGAGGAGGAGGAGGAGGAAGATTGTGTCAGTATGGAGGTGGAGCCTGGCACTCAGCATCAGCAGCAGTCTTTAAGGGATTAGTCCCAAGAAACACATGGACTTGTACGTGGCTGGGAGAAGGTGGCTGCGGACCATGTCATCCTTAGTGACCCAGAGGACTCTGGACCGAATGCCTCAGCAAACCTACGCTGCATGGCCTCCCTGATCCTGCAAAGCCTGCGTAAGGATCCTTGTCTTCGTGGTATCAAGGAGAAGGACGAATACTGGCTGGCAACCCTCCTTGATCCATGTTACAAGGGTAAGGTTGTGGACCTTATCTTGCCATCGCAGAGGGAGCAGAGGATGAAACATCTTCGGGAGGCCTTGCAGAAAGGTCTGTGCAACGCGTTCCCAAAGACTGGGAGGTTACAAACTCCTGTTTCTGGACAATGTCTTGCTGAGGCTTCGGTCAGTCAAAGAAGGAGCGGTGGAGAAGGTGGCCGTCTGACTGACAATTTTTTGGTCCGCAGCCCCAAGGTATGATCGGTTCCAGCAACCATCGCCAGCGTCTGTTTTACATGGTGCAGGAATACCTAGGGGCAAGATCTGACTTGGACACCTTTCCCACCGAAAATCCTCTGGGTTACTGGGTCTTGAGGATGGATCACTGGCCAGAGCTTGCACAGTATGCAATTGAGCTACTGGCCTGTCCTGCATCCAGCATTCTTTTTCGGAACGCACATTCAGTGCTGCTGGAGGCTTTATAACCGATCACAGGGTGCATCTGTCCAACGACTCGGTCGATCGACTGACCTTCATAAAAATGAATCAGTCTTGGATCACCACCAGCTACCAAGCACCTGATGCTGATGTAACCGAATCATTTTTTTTGAAATCTCAGATCCCTTCAAAGGCTGCCTATGCTGATGCTGAGTGACTATCCCTGAGTAATTATCCTCTTCCTCCTCAATCATCACGCTGATAGCTTGTAAGAACATTTTTGGTTCTGGGCGCCACCACCAGTGCCTAAGGCCCAATTTTTCAGCCCCTGTTTAACAGGGGCGTGTAATTACAATTTTTGATGCAATACTTTGCAGCAGGGCTCATTTCTGCGTTCCAACTAGAGTATCTGTGAGAGGTTGCAGTGTTGTGGCACCAGTACCAGTGCCTAAGGCCTAATTTTTCAGCCCCTGTTCAACAGGGGCATGTATTTACAATTCTTGATCTAATATTTCACAGCAGGGCCCATTTCTGCACCCACCAAGAGCGAGTGAGGACTTACAGTGTTGTGGCACCAGCACCACTACCACCAAAGGCCCAATTTTTCTGCCCTTGTTCAACAGGGGCATGTAATTACAATTCTTGATCTAATATTTCACAGCAGGGCCCATTTCTGCACCCACCAAGAGCAAGTGAGGACTTACAGTGTTGTGGCACCAGCACCACCACCACCAAAGGCCCAATTTTTCTGCCCTTGTTCAACAGGGGCCGGTAATTACAATTCTTGATCTAATATTTTACAGCAGGGCCCTGTGAGGGCTTACAGTGTTGTGGCCACAACAACACCTAAGGCCCAAATTTATGCTGAGTATATAGGGCAGGCCCCTACTTTCAAACATCTAACTTACAAACAACTCCTACTTGCAAACGGAAGGAGACAACAGGAAGTGAGATGAAATCTACCCCTAAGAAGGGAAATTCTCTCCTGTAAGAGTTAATATGGGAAAAACATTTCTCCTTTCCACTGATGCTTTCCAATCCTTGTTCCACAAAAAAACCCAAATTTTCAAAAAACATTTGTCATTGGGACAAAAAGTGAGGTGAAATCTTCTGAAGAGGAGGAAAGACAGCAAAACAAATGTCACAGGGGTGATAACCCTTCCCTATGTTTTCCAAAAACCCGTTAAAATTAGAAACAGATTATACTTAACAACAAACCTACAGTCCCTGTCTTGTTTGCACCGCCTGTATACTGCTGTTCAGAGTATATAGGGCCTGGTGGCCCCACACCTTTCCTTATTTTAATTTGGGTGCGGGGTTCCCCTTAATATTCATACAAGACCCAAAGGGCCTGGTAATGGACTGGGGGGTACCCATGCCGTTTGTCTCACTGATTTTCATCCATATTGCCAGGACCTGACATTACATTAAACCCGCAAGCAGTTTTAAATGAGATTTTTTCCTTTAAAAATGACATTTTGTGTAGGGACTGTTCTAAACACGGGAAACATGCGCCACTTTGCAGGCATACTATAGACACACCCCAGGTACGATATTTAAAGGAATATTTCACTTTTTTTTTTACTTTAAGCATCATTAAAATCACTGCTCCCGAAAAAACGGTCGCTTTTAAAAGTTTTTTTTGCATTGATACATGTCCCCTGGGGTAGGACCCGGGTCCCCAAACCCTTTTTAGGACAATACCATGCAAATTAGCCTTTAAAATGAGCACTTTTGATTTTGAACGTTCGAGTCCCATAGACATCAATGGGGTTCTAACGTTTGTGAGAATTTTCGGTCCATTCGCAGATTCTGGTGCGAACCGAACTGGGGGGTGTTCGGCTCATCCCTACTCATCTGTAAATCTCTTCTCTCTGTGCTAACTGAACCATCTTCACCCAAAAACTGAAACACTGCTATCTGCTTTTCTTACGTCTATTTAATAATTGCTGGTATGTTATTTTTAACCATCTGTAGACCTGTTCACATTACAATGCTTTATTATCTCCCTTGTCTTACCCAAAATTATGGCCCGTTTAACTTTAGTGCCCTCTTGCAAGTCTGTTTCTGAAGTATGAATTTTGCCCTGTTAACCAGCCAAGCTTTATTACCTCCTGATTTCTAATTGAAATCCACCCACACCCCACCCCTATCAGTATAAATATAAGCTTCTTTTGGGGGGAAGCATTTGCAGGGGGCACACATTTGCAACTGGGGCTCTTTCTCAAAGTGGGGCTAATTCTATAAGTAGGAGCACTTCTGACTCTGCACTTCAGCGAATGCACAAAGCGAAGGGACGCAAGAAAAAAACTTTGAAAAATACCACACAGACATCAGATGACCTTGTTTACCCCTTCAGATCTTTCTCCTTGTGACATGCACTCTCTACCATTCCTTTTGACAGCTTTGTCCTCTATCCTAAAACTATCTCTCCTTCACCCCTCTTCTCCCCCCACAGCATATATATATATATATATCACCCTCACTTCTATCCTCTCTTTCACGTACCTGGTTAGAGGCCGAAATGCCGAGAGTGCTCCCCTTGTGGCTGAGTGCAGTACACCCCTGAAGTTGGGTACAGAGGGTGTAGTGCCTAGAGAAGCACAGGTTGCCAGATGGATTCCAGAGAGAAGAGCTGGTGGGCACCAAAAGCACAACCGGATAATACAGGAAACACAGCTGGGCTAAAGTCTATAAGAATCCTCGGTAATACTTGGCAAGGTGTGCACAAGGAACAGTAGTGGAAGCCAGGCCAGGGGTCAAACACAGTAGATCCGGCAAGAGGAAGAGGCAGGTTGCAGAAACAGGGACAAGCCAAAGGTCTGGTATCAGGAAGCAGGCAGGAATAGGTACTGTTGCAAAGTCCATGATACAAGCCGGGATTAGGTACTGGAGAGGACAACAAGTCGGTAAATCAAGCCAGGGGGTCAAACCAGGAGAGCAGATCAGACAGGTCAGGAACAAACCAGGTCACAACAGGAATCCAAATAGTAATTGCACAGAGGCTCAGGAACACAGGAAGACTGACAAACCAACAACTGCAGACACTAGCAGACTTCCTTATATAGGCCCATGTGACCTGCTGGTAGAGATACTGGGTCCTAAAGTCCTTCTCCTGCCAGAGATGCTGGGCTTTAAAGTCCTTCTCCTGCCATAAGTGCTGGTAGAGGTGCTGGGTCCTAGAGCCCTTCTGCTGCTGTTGGTTCCTTGACAACTGGCACTATTGCCAGTTCTCCTGCGGCCATTTCCCTGACACTCTCCTTATTACTGCACCCACCAACTCTTGCTAATTCTAAATCCACACACACTAAAAATCTCCAAGACCCTGGGCTAAGTCCCTTCATATAAATCCCACTCCCATATTACCTCCATCACCCTCCTGCTTCTCCAAACCTCTGGATATATATCCCCAAACCCTGGGCCTCCATCATTTAACTGTACCCCATGCACCCATCACCCTGCACCCTCTGGCAGCAGCCACAATCAACACAATTTAGTTCCCATTTCTATTCCTCCCAAGTCCAGACTCCCTTTCTCTTGTGCCCTTTGGAACTCCCGCTCTGTCTCCAACAAACTCACTTCTCTCCATAACCTCTTTATCGCCAACTCATTTAACCTACTCGCCATTACCGAAACCTGGCTCCCAAAATCCAACACTGCATCTTTTGCTGTCCTATCCCATGGTGGTCTTCTCTGGACTCACTCCCCCAGATCCAGTGGACATTAGGGAAGAGGTGTCGGAATCCTTCTGGCCCCACATAGCACCTTTCAGGTACTTCAGCCACCTCCCTCTCTGTCACTCTTCTCTTTCGAAGCACACTGCATTTGTCTTTTCCCTTCAGTTTCTCTAAGGATAGCTGTGATCTACAAGCCCCCTGGACCAGTATCAACCTTTCTTGATGATTTCCCTGCCTGGCTACCCTAATTTCTTTCCTCTGAAATCCCCAATATCATTCTCAGGGACTTCAACATCCCTATTAATACTAACCCTCCTGCCCCTTCCAAACTTCTCAGCCTACCCTCCTTCTTTTACCTGAAGCAGTGTATACATGCTCCTACTCACTCTGAAGGCAATACCCTTGCCCTCGTTTTCTCTCACCTCCATGCACTCCATGCAACCTCTCTAACTATCCATTCGCTCTCTCTGATCACCACCTTATTAGTTTCACTATCTCTCTCTCCTCCACCTCCTCTCCCTCCAACCGCCTAAAAGTTACTTGCAGAAACCTACGTTATCTCAACCCTTCTCTTCTCTACTCTGCTATCGACAAACTCTACAACAAAATCTCACCCTATCCTGCACCAACCTAACCACTTCTGTCTACAACGCTTCACTTCTAGCCTCGCTGGACTCACTGGCTCTCCTCACCACACACAGAATCAGGCCCCAACCCCTTCAGCCTTGGCATACGGATGATACTAGAAGTCTGCAAAAACATAGTCATGCTCATGAGCACCTGTGGTGTAAGATTAAGTCTCAGAGAGATTTCAACCAATATAAATCTGCCCTCCAAAAATACAATTTCAGCCTCCTCTCTTCCAAGCAGACCTATTTTTATCACTCTCATTAGCAACTTATCATCCCATCCCCGCCAAATCTTCTTTACTTTCAACTCTCTAATTCATCCTCTACTGCCTTCACCCGCCAACTCACTCACTGCCCAGGAGATCGCCAATCACTTCAAACAGAAGATTGATACTATTCGCAAGGAGATCTCCCTCCGATACCCTCCACGCTTTACACTTCATGCCCACAGGCACAATCATTGCTTCCCTCTTTCAACCCCACCACTATAGACGAGGTTGCTAAACTTCTTGGTAATGTCCACTTTACCACCTGCCCTCTGGATTCTGTTCCCTCACAAATGCTACGTTCACCCTCTGGCTCTATGCTACACTCTCTAACCCACATCTTCAATCTCTCCCTCTCTTCCGGCAACTTCCCCAACTCTCTAAAACATGCACTTGTCAGACCCATACTTAAAAGGCCCTCATTGGACCCATCCAATCTTAACAACCTATGTCCCATCTCCTTGCTCCCCTTCTTATCCAAACTCCTTGAATGTCTGGTCTACAACTGACTGAGTGTCCACCTCGCTGATAATAGCCTTCTTGATCCCCTTCAATCTGGATTTCGTCCTCAACACTCCACAGAAACTGCTCTCCTAAAACTAACTAACGTTCTACTAATGGCCAAAACCAATCAACACTATTCTGTACTCCTACTCTTGTACCTCTCTGCTGCCTTTGATACGGTTGACCACCCCCTCCTCCTCAAAAAACTCCATGCCTTTGGTCTCCATGACTGTATTCTTCGCTGGTTCCTACTTATCCAACCGCACCTTTTAGCGTTTCTTACAACTCTACTTCCTCCTCTCCTCTTCCTTTCTCTGTTGGGGTCCCCCAAGGTTCTGTTCTTGGACCTCTCTTATTTTCAATCTACACCTCCTCCCTGGGTCAACTGATAGCCTCCCATGGCTTCCAATACCACCTCTACGCTGACGACACCCAAATCTATTTCTCTACCCCTCAGCTCACTCCCTCTGTCTCCTCACGTATCACTAATTTACTATCAGATATATCAGTCTGGATGCCACACCACTTTCTCAAACTCGATCTATCCAAAACTGAACTTATAATTTTTCCTCCCCCATATGCCCCTTCCCCTGATCTCTCTGTCAAAATCGATGGCAAAACTATAAGCCCATCCCCACATGCCAAGGTTCTATGTGTAGTCCTGGACTCTGCACTCTCCTTTAAGCAACACGTCCAATCACTGTCCAAATCCTGCCACCTTAACCGCAACATCTCCAAAATATGCCCCTTTCTAACCAATGACACAACAAAGCTCTTAATTCACTCGCTGGTCATCTCTCGCCTCGACTACTGCAACTCCCTTCTCATTGGCTTACCTCTACATAGTCTATCACCTCTTCAATCCATCATGAATGCTGCTGCCAGACTCATCCACCTTACCAATCGCTCTGTGTCTGCTACTCTTCTCTGTCAATCCCTCTACTGGCTTCCGCTCAGCCAAAGAATAAAATTCAAAATACTAACAACTACGTACAAAGCCATCCACAATTTCGTCCCCAGCTACATCACTAGCCTAGTCTCTAAATACCAACCTACTCGTTCTCTTCGTTCCTCTCAAGACCTCCTGCTCTCTAGCTCCCTCTTCACCTCCTCCCATGTTCGCCTCCAGGACTTTTCCCAAGTCTCTTCAGTCCTATGGAATGCCCTACCCCAATCTGTCCTCTTATCTCCTACTTTATTTGCCTTTAGACGATCCCTGAAAACCCTTCTCTTCAGAGAAGCCTACCCTACCCACACCTAACAACTGTATTTTCATTTTCTCCATCAGCTCATCCAACACAGTTATTACCTTTTGTTTCCACTTGACCCTCCCTTCTAGATTGTGAGCTCTAATGAACAGGGCCCTCTGATCCCTCCTGTATTGATTTGTATTGTAAGTGTACTGTCTGTCCTCATATTGTAAAGCGCTGCGCAAACTGTTGGCGCTATATAAATCCTGTATAATAATAATAATTCAATAGAAAAATTATAACTATCTTCTGAAATTAGAATAGACTAGAAAAGAATACAATTAAAAAAACAATAGAATAGAATAAAATAGAAATAATATAACCATTTTCCAAAATCCAAATAGAATCAATTCGAATTTGAATAGAATAGAAAAGAATAGAGTAGTTTAGAATAGAAAATAACACAATAGTAAAGAAAAAAAACAACAGAATAGAATAGAATTAAAATAACCATTCAAATTGATTATATTTGAATTTTGAGAAATGGTTATATTTTCTATTCCATTCTATTTTTTTTAATTATATTCTTTTTCTATTTGTTTATTCTATTCTTTTCTATTCTAATATTTTATTTTCTATTATATTCTTTTCTTTTCTACTCAAATTCAAACGTATTCTATTCGAAATTCAAATTTTGGAAGATGCTTATATTTTTTCTATTCTATTCTGTTGTTTTTTTTCTATACTATTCTGATATTTTCTATTCTATTCTAATCTATTCTTTTCTAGTCTATTCATATTCGAATTAATTCCATCTGGATTTTGGGAAATGGTAATATTCTTTCTATTCTATTATATTCTTGTTTTAGTTTTAATTTTATTATTTTCTATTCTATTATAGTCTATTCTATTCATTCTTCTTTTCTAGTCTATTATTTTCTTATGTATTAAAATTCTAATTTATTCTATTTGAAATTAAAATTTTAGAAGATGGTTATATTCTATGTTCTTTTTATTCTATTTGTTTCTATTATATTCTAGTCTATTCTGTTCTTTTATTTTCTCTTCTATTTCTCTTCTCTTCTATTTTGTTCTGTTTTACTCTATTATACTCTATTTTTTTATTTTCTGTTATATTCTTTACTATTCTATTATTTTTTTCTATTCTATTCCTTTATTTTCTATTCTATTTTATTCTCTTTGGTAATTGGAAAACTATTTGAAAACGTTTCTAATTCGAATTTGAAAACTATTCAAATTCAAAAAGTATTCAAATTCAAATTTCGTCCAAATTTTTTTTGTTATTTCAGATTCGTTTTAATTCGGAACTATAGTAATTCAGAAATTCGACTACATCCGAATTTCCTAAAAATGAAAATTTGTCCGAATTTCAATTTGGAACGAAACGTACTGCACATGTCTAATAAGCACACACAGCACACAGAGGAACAATAGAAGGGAAGTAGATGTGTACTTACTATGTACATTGAGCTGCATTTTCTGTACACCACTGCACATGTATAGTGTGAAAAGGGCAGATAGAAAACAATTGTTTCTTTGAAAGTTTGATGAGGCTTAACATGGCTGTATCCAGCATTAAGCTGCATTTAGCAGCTTTTACCAGCGTCACACTATTTCTCAGCTGTAACGCCGGCCCTCAGAACGCGCTGGCCCTGGGTTTTTTAGCAGCTTGAAAACGCCTATGCCACTTACAGCTCCTTAAAGCCTATGTGTGCATGGACACATAGAATAACATGGAGAGGTGTTTTTAAGCTGCAAAAAAATATATATATTTGATGCTGCTAAAAGCATCTGTAAAAATGCCCTGCGAGCATGAGGCTTAAAAATGAAAAATGCCTTTAAATATAGTGCCTGGGGGTCCCCTTAGTCTGCCTGTAAAGTGGCACATCTGTAGCTTGTATAGAACATGCTGCAGCCAAAATTAAATTTCCAAAAAAAATAAAATGCATGAAATTACATTTAATCTGCTGACAATACAATACCATTGACACTGTTTTGGTCAATGGGTAGGGGTACTATATACCCAATACTTATTCACATGGGTGGCTTCCAGATTCCGATAAGCCCCCCGCCCGCAGACCCCCACAACCACTGGCCAAGGTTGTGGGGATAAGGCCCTTGTCCCCTCTTTCCTGATCTGCTGAACTTTATGCTCGGATAAGGGCTTGTTATGGATTTTGGGGGGACCCCACGCCTATTTAAAAAAAACAATTGGTATGGCTTTTTTTAAACATTAAAAAGAAAAAACCACGCTAGATCTAAATTGACAATAATGATTAAAAAAGGAAAAATGAAAAAGTCCAAAGAGCAGCAGCTTATTGCGAGATACACAAAAACAGAATAGAAAAGAAAAGCTGCGCTGTGTAAAGGTTCGATCCAACAATGGCTTGTAGGTATCAAGATATGGATGAGTGACAGTTCAAATGGATCCAAACAAACACCCAAGTGAGCCCGATCCACAAATATGTGCCACAACCTTATAAAAAACTTGCTTACCAGATGGCAAGCAAAACCAAGCAGATGGCTATAGCCCAGCCAAGGCCTTTAGTTGTATGGAAAGATTGTCTGGACAGGTATGGATATGGATTGGTTGCCTATATACTCCAAATGCCCCAATGCCGTGGAACTCTGATGGGTCTCAGTATCTAGTGCCTTTGGTGACCTGAGAACACTAGCTTGGGATGGAAGTGAGCGATCACTTCCAAGTTTTTTATAAGGTGGTGGCACATATTTGTGGCTCGGGCTCACTTGGGTGTTTGTTTGGATCCATTTGAACTGTCACTCATCCACATCTTGATACCTACAAGCCATTGTTGGATCGAACTTTTACACAGCGCAGCTTTTCTTTTCTATTCTTTTTTTAAACATCTTTCTATTGCTGGGCAATGCTGGCATTCTTTTCTTTACATTCATCTGTCAGTGGAGAAGCCAGCTGACAGATGATTCATGGTTGTTATGGAGGCGGGCAGTCGGCTTTGGATCCGATATGGATTGTTGGGGAAACTTATGCCTTTTTTTTCAGTGGGGAATTACCATGGTTATTAGTACGTTGGCAGGTGCCAGCTCCTTAACATCAAACGGCCCTGAGCTAAACTGTCACATTTAGCAGTGGTATAAATACCACTGCTAAATGTTTCACTTTCTGCTGCAGTCGGAGGTCTAGTCTGCATTAAAATAATGTGCCAAAACACGTTAAATACTGCAAACACAATTAACGCATATGTAAAAAAAAATAAATACTTATTTACTAGGATCACCAGCTCCATCTAGTAGCCATGTATTGATATTTTCCTGATTCACGCTATTCTTATAAATTGTTAACATTCAAACTAGAGAGACTTTACCTCATTTAGTAAGCGCTGGAGCAACTGCACTTTGCAAAGTACACAGTCCATATGCCTTTAGTAAATCAGCCCCTTAGTGTCCTAGTGTCCAAACATATTCATAAAGACAGACAGATTTTGCAAAAGTGACTTTCATGTGTTCTAAAAGTGGTGTAGCAGGCACCAAATTCATGTATATGTCTGGAACTTATATTTGAATTTGGTGCATGTTGTGCCACTTTTTGAAATGCATGTGGGACACTTTCGCAAAATCTGCACCAACTTCTTTCTATGTATACCAAAAGAGAGTTGATATTAAATAACTCCACTTTCATAAGTTACAAACTGGCACAACTTCATTACCTTGTAATACATTTGCAGCACTTACATTGTTGTTTTTAATACTGTACTCATCATTTTTAGATATTTTAATAAGCAGCTGTTCAAAATCAAAACAAATCAGAACATTTGACATTATTTTAAAAAGATCTATGTTTGATTAAAGGAGAACTATACTCACCTTGGATCCAGCAATGCAGCGTCCACTTTTATTGATTGGGTGGGGATGATATTACTTTTCAATTGTGTAGGAATAAATAAAAGATTCAGCGCTATGATAGTTCAAAATAAAATTAGTGATAGTGTAAATGATCTCACAAAGGAAAACTAAAGCAGTTACCAAAACTGAAAAAACATAAAATGAATTATATATTTTACATAAATAAATTGATTTGTGCTAAACTAGTGATATTAAAAAGTTCCTCATATCATAAATAAGTGCCACAAAAAGATAATTGGCCCACCAGAAAGAAGGCAAATTTATGATAAATCATAAATAGTGAAATCAACTAAAATAAAACACTAAATGAAATCCAAGCACTGTTTAACACCATAAATAATGAAACAATAAATGTATATAAAGTCCCATCACAAGCTGTGAAAAAATAAAATTTCAAGGAATAAACAGTCCATGAACATAGAGAAGATGCTAATCCAGAAAATGTGATGTAGATAGGTCCAATCTCCCAAATGCTAGCACACCCGAGTGAGTAATGAGGCTCCTTACCCACTCAGATTTATCAAACTGGTCCTTGTGCTGTCCATAGCAGCTGCTATTGAAGATCTAGCCATTACTACAGATGCCGCTATAGGTTTTTGGGAGACCTTAATATTCCCTGTGCCTGGTGAGCCCACCTGGGTGGTCATCTGAGTGGGTAAGGAGCCTCATTACTCATTCGGGTGTGCTAGCATTTGGGAGATTGGACCTATCTACACCACAATTTCTGGATTAGCATCTTCACTATGTTCATGGACTGTTTATTCCTTTAAATTTTATTTTTGCACCACTTGTGATGGGACTTTATATACACTTATTGTTTCATTATTTATGGTGTTAACCGGTTCCCGACAGGCGCACGCCGATGTACGTCGGCAGAATGGCACGGCTGAGCAAATGGACTTACAGGTACGTCCATTTGAATTCCCCCCCATGCCATTGCGTGCGCGCCGGCCGGGAGCTCCATGAGTCGGGTCGCGGGTCCCGTAGACTCGATCGGCATGGGGATACCCGCGATTGCCTCACGGCTAGGGTGAACGGGGAGATGCTGATGTAAACACCATCTCCCCGTTCTGCCTAGTGACAGTGTCACTCGATCTCTGCTCCCTGTCATAGGAGCAGAGATCAGTGATGTCACACACACAGCCCATCCCCCTACAGTTAGTAAACACTCCCCTAGGACATACTTAACCCCTCCCTGCCCCCTAGTGGTTAACCCCTTCACTGCCAGTGTCATTTACACAGTAATCAGTGCATTTTTAATCGCACTGATCGCAGTATAAATGACAATGGTGCCAAAAATGTGCCAAAAATGTTCGACATGCATAAAAATTATTGCGGCGCTGAAAAGTTCAAAATGAAATTGAAGAGTGGGAGGAATCCAATCACCAAATATATTGTGCAGATGTAGAAAGAGTCACTCGTCACCACATGGTAATGCAGTCTGCTTACCAGAAGGTGTTAAGGATTAGGCATAGATGATAAATTCTCAATAGCATCCAGCAAATCCAGCCCACTGGAACCCCTCATCAGACCACAACATCCGTGGGATTTCAGTTGAAGCTTAAAACAGCATGCATCAATGATAGGAACAAAGGGCTGCAGCAATCAGCGTACGTATGTCAGCCTGCCTGACATGTTTCATCATAACAGATGTCTTCAGAGGCATGGCTACAGCTACAACCGCACGCTATATATATGGTATGGTTAGTGGGTGGATCAGAGGAGATATAATCAAACTCATCACTAACAGCTGGGTAGGATGTGTGTCTTGTGCAGCGCGCCCTGATGCTAACAGGATAAACCTGGTTAGCAACTGATGACGCGACAGCTCACGGCCAATCAGAAAAAAGAGAGGATAGGAACAAAAAGAGGATGGCAACAGATGACTCAGTGCCACCTCATTGGTTAACGTATCTCTCAGTGAACAGAAGAATTGAAAAATGCCAGATAAGCATGAACAGGCGACGAGGAAGAACGCCGGCTGTGCGGTCCGGCTCAGGGACATGAAAAAGGCTAAAAATGTATTTTTGATTGATCAAACAAAAACTGATATCATATAACTCAATATACAAAATAAAAAAAATGGAAAAGAATTAACACCTGCACAGATAAGCTATGAAATTAACGCCTGTCATGCAGTATAGATCAAAGGCATAGAAAAAAAACACTAGACTTTGTATAACAAATCAGTGCCTGCATGGGAAAAAAACACTAACCTATGTATAACAAACCAGCGCTTCACATGCAACTAAGCAATAGACATTGTGAATGCGATTAATCGCACACAATTCAATAAAAATACATGCTTGCAATATACATGTGTTAAAATTGATACAGATGATTGTAAACATCATTAAAAAATATTGTTTTAAAAAACTGACCTAGACCCAAGATTTGCAAATAAATAAAGGAGAAAAAACAAAAAATAAAATAAAATGAATAAAGGAGTGTATTGATGCTAACTGTTATTAATGAAGCTATTAACATCCCACTCTACGTTTAACCCATATGGCGTATAGCATTTGAGGGTGTGTATCCATTGCGTTTCCAACCTCGAGATTTCTCTCTTGGTGTAACTACCTCTCCAATGGGGAGTGAAACGATCGATGGCGGTAATCAGAGTCCCTACTGGATTTCTGTTATGACATTCTAAATAGTGACGTGAGACCGTGTGCTTAGGAAAACCTTTCTTTATGTTTTTTATATGTTCCTTTATTCGCACATTCATGGCTCTCATAGTGCAGCCTACATACTGTAGACCGCATGGACAAGTCAATAAGTACACAACATTTTTTGAGGTGCAGGTGATGAAAGTATCTATATTATAGACCTTTGTGGTGGAGTTCGATTTAAATTGACAAATTTTCCTATTTTTATCGCCATTTATGCGACACACTTTACATTTGCGACATGGGAAAAAACCTTTTGAGTTCTGAAAAAAGGGGACCCTATTGGGGGCATCAAGAACATTAGGGGCAACCTGCAGCCTTAGGGGGGTACTCCCCTATAGATAACTTGTGGGCGTTCAGGTAAGGATGGACCCAACACTTTATCGTTTTTTAACACGGCCCAATGTTTTCTAAGAATTTTCTTTATATCGGAATGTTGTCGAGAGTAGGTGGTCACTAAAGAAAAAATGGATAGCAACCTTGCTCATTTTGCATTGCAGAGAGATACCAAGGGTGTTCTGATTCAGCTCCTGCACATAATTGGTCAATGATGTTTCATCTCCATCCTATAGGAGGAGGATGTCGTCTATATACCTGCCCCAGTACACCAGTTCTGGCCATCTGTCAGCATAGACGACATCCTCCTCCCACTTGGCCATGAACAGATTAGCCATACTGAGCGCGAATTTTGCGCCTATGGCTACACCTCTGGTTTGGAGGTAGCAGGAACCCCCAAACCAGAAGTAGTTATGCATCATGGCAAACCTTAGCAGGAGTAAGATGAACTCCCTCTGTGGGGGGGCCAGTTGGTCATCTCTACCAAGGAAGGTCTCAACTGCGTGCATACCATCTGAGTGGGATATGATGGTATACAAAGAGGACACATCGGCGGTAGCCATGATGTAACCCTCCTTCCACACCAAGGTATCCAGTATCTGTAAGACCTGGGAAGAGTCCCTCAAAAAAGAAGGGGTCTGGGATACCAGGGGTTGTAAAAATCCATCTATAAATATATCAACAGATCCGCGCTTTCAGACTGTTTTACACCTGCAGCCCCCCTATGTAAGAGGGGGACACCTAAGTGATCCCCCAAAAAACTGAAAATCAAAGTATAGGGAGTGGCGCTGTGTTAGAACAAAGGGTGTGGCTATAAAATAAACAAGTGCTCTGGTGTGTAATATAATTGCTTCTTAGAAGTGAAGAAATTTGTTATAATATAAAAACTCCCAAAAATCAATGTATCCCTATATTAGTGAAAAATCCTTATTTAGTGATAAAGGGAATTTGCTACTATGTGTGCAAGCAGTAACACAAATTTTAAATCATCACCATTATATAACATATATAATACAACTAATTAGTAAATATAAAGTGACAGGTGCCAAATGGTGCTGTGTATAAAAACTGTGGTTATCAAACCATTGTGCATTGATGTGCAAAAAACATTTAAATAGTAAACCATTAATAATGTGTAAAAACCGCAACTATGTATAAAAAAAAAATCCCATATACTGTTTGTTACAAAGTGTTCATAACAGTAATATAATGTGCCATGCACCAAAATCCCCATAGAAATCGTGCAGAAGGTTCTTCTTTGGTGATAAAGAGCCGTGCTGTAATTATTGGCAGTCACCCCCCAATGTGGTTGCACTCACCGGAGCACTCCACCCCTGCAGGGGTACGAGCGTATGATGTTGATCCTGTCTCTCCGATTATATGGGTGCCAGTATCCTTCCACACGTCCCAATCCAAAGCAGCTACTTGCATACAGGGAGATGGGGACTCCCTGTCCCTTGATGTAATATAGGTCCCCACTAGATATCCACTGCTGCTTGTTCCTGGTTCCAGTCCAGCGCTCCAGTATCCAGTCTGTTACCTGCTGCTTGTTCCTGGTTCCAGTCAATGACAAAGAAAAAGGAGAAAACTTAATAAATTAGACGAAGAGATCAGTGAGGTTAAAACCAAATTAATACCCTATAAGGAACTAGATGAATATAGAAATAAGTCTGACAGTCTTAAAAAAACTTTGGAAAAAGAGGATATTGATCAGAAATTTAAGAAAAAGAAAAAGTATTCCAGAGATCAGGAGGATTACAGAACCAATCAGGTTTTTAAATGGCAAATTAGAAGAGCCGCTATGGCTAATGGAAATAATGAGTCTCTGAATAGACCACACGTTGAATCCACTTCTGTGCCTGTGATTCCTTCCCATCATGCTGGCAATTCTCGGGGGAGTAAGCCCGGGAATGGCTGGAAGAAGGTGGGTCCTAGAAAAGGACCTAAACCAAGGCAGCCGCGGACTAGGACCCATGATGGAAGGGAAGGTCACGTTCAGTATAACCATCCACCTAGGAATAATTCTGCTCATTTTCCTACTAACAATTATTATGAACCCCTTAATAGGGAATACACTGACCGCTATGGATATGACAATCAAATTATTTTGGATCATCCGTCACAGCACACTCCCGGGGCTGGCTATTACACCAGGGAACGCTCTAATTGGGATTCTCCTGGTTATTATCCGCCTAGAAATTCTCAATATCCACCTAGAGGTCCTCCACCCCCCCCGGGTCCACCTTCCACCCCTTTTTTTCCGAAGGGTTCCCAAAAGAACAAGAGGGACGGTGAACCAAAAGAGGGTCCAGAGGGGGGAGGAGGCACAGAACGAAAAAGAAGGAGACTGTAAACGATATCGGGATTTTTAATCTCAGCAAGGCCACTTTGAGTGAAAATGAAAAATTTGTACTAAATCATGGGCTTAAATATGCACCTGATAAACCATTTAGTAAATTCAATGCTTTTATTGATGTACAGAAATATATCAGGAAGATGAGCATAAAAAGACACTTCCTGTCTCAACCCATTGCTAGATCCGAACATACTACTAATGGAATTAGATATTCTGCCCTTGCGAATGCCTCGTTATTCAACCCGCCGGGTTTTGTGCCACCATCTATTTCAGTTTTTAAAGATCTAGTCTTGAATGATCTGGAAAAATTGAAAATCCAAATTGAAGATCCAAACAATCAGAAATTTCAGGATGGGATGAAAACCCTTAAAGATAGGGACGACATAATCATTCGCCCTGCTGATAAGGGGGAGGGATTGTTGTCTTGGACAAGGTTGCCTACATCTCAGAGATGAGGAGAATTCTTTTGGATACTGACACATACCTTCCCCTTCCTCATGATCCTACTGTCAGATATAAAAGGGAATTGCAGAAACTTATTGAAAAGGGGTTTAACGAACAACTGATTAACAAAAAAGAAAAAGCCTTTTTGGTCCCTATGGCTCCCAGGATTCCGGTAATTTACTTTTTACCAAAAATTCACAAAAGTTTAGTTAACCCACCTGGGAGGCCCATTATCAGCGGGCTAGATTCTGTCACTTCCCGTATTGGGAAATATATAGATGGATTTTTACAACCCCTGGTATCCCAGACCCCTTCTTTTTTGAGGGACTCTTCCCAGGTCTTACAGATACTGGATACCTTGATGTGGAAGGAGGGTTACATCATGGCTACCGCCGATGTGTCCTCTTTGTATACCATCATATCCCACTCAGATGGTATGCACGCAGTTGAGACCTTCCTTGGTAGAGATGACCAACTGGCCCCCCCACAGAGGGAGTTCATCTTACTCCTGCTAAGGTTTGCCATGATACATAACTACTTCTGGTTTGGGGGTTCCTGCTACCTCCAAACCAGAGGTGTAGCCATAGGCGCAAAATTCGCGCCCAGTATGGCTAATCTGTTCATGGCCAAGTGGGAGGAGGATGTCGTCTATGCTGACAGACGGCCAGAACTGGTGTACTGGGGCAGGTATATAGACGACATCCTCCTCCTATAGGATGGAGATGAAACATCATTGACCAATTATGTGCAGGAGCTGAATCAGAACACCCTTGGTATCTCTCTGCAATTCGAAATGAGCAAGGTTGCTATCCATTTTTTGGATTTGAATATACGGATCTGTGACAATAAATTTACAACCACCACTTTTTTCAAGGAGACAAATCGTAATGGCTATATTAGTCAGGGGAGTTGTCACCATCCCTCCTGGTTAAAAGCGGTTCCTAAAAGCCAGTTTATTCGCCTAAGGCGTAATTGTACCTTTAAACACGACTTTTTGATGCAGGCCTCTGACTTAAAAACCAAATTTGTGGAGAAGAGGTACTCCGGTGCAGACTAGGACAAAACCATAAATGAGGTTGCCGGCTTGGATAGGGCCAAAATGATAAAGGGCACAGATGTAATCACTAAGAATAATAACATTCATGAGATTTCTTTAGTGACCACCTACTCTCGACAACATTACGATATAAAGAAAATTCTTAGAAAACATTGGGCCGTGTTAAAAAACGATAAAGTGTTGGGCCCATCCTTACCTGAACGCCCACAAGTTATCTATAGGGGAGTACCCCCCTAAGGCTGCAGGTTGCCCCTAATGTTCTTGATGCCCCCAATAGGGTCCCCTTTTTACAGAACTCAAAATGTTCTTTCCCATGTCGCAAATGTAAAGTGTGTCGCATAAATGGCGATAAAAATAGGAAAATTTGTCAATTTAAATCGAACTCCACCACAAAGGTCTATAATATAGATACTTTCATCACCTGCACCTCAAAAAATGTTGTGTACTTATTGACTTGTCCATGCGGTCTACAGTATGTAGGCCGCACTATGAGAGCCATGAATGTGCGAATAAAGGAACATATAAATAAAGAAAGGTTTTCCTAAGCACACGGTCTCATGTCACTATTTAGAATGTCATAACAGAAATGTTAATAGCTTCATTAATAACAGTTAGCATCAATACACTCCTTTATTCGTTTTATTTTATTTTTTGTTTTTTCTCCTTTATTTATTTGCAAATCTTGGGTCTAGGTCAGTTTTTTAAAACAATATTTTTTAATGATGTTTACAATCATCTGTATCGATTTTAATACATGTATTGATCTATATTGCATGCATGTATTTTTATTGAATTGTGTGCGATTAATCGCACTCACAATGTCTATTGCTTAGTTGCATGTGAGGCGCTGGTTTGTTATACATAGGTTAGTGTTTTTTCCCATGCAGGCACTGATTTGTTATACAAAGTCTAGCATTTTTTTTTCTATGCCTTTGATCTATACTGCACGACAGGCGTTAATTTCATAGCTTATCTATGTGGGTGTTAATTCTTTTCCATTTTTTGAATTTTGTATATTGAGTTATATGATTTCAGTTTTTGTCTGATCAATCAAAAATACATTTTTAGCCTTTTTTATGTCCCTGAGCTGGACCGCACAGCCGGCGTTCTTCCTCGTCGCCTGTTCATGCTTATCTGGCATTTTTCAATTTTTCTGTTCACTGAGAGATAGGTTAACCAATGAGGTGGCACTGAGTCATCTGTTGCCATCCTCTTTTTGTTCCTATCCTCTCTTTTTTCTGATTGGCCGTGCGCTGTCGCGTCATCAGTTGCTAACCAGGTTTATCCTGTTAGCACCAGGGCACGCTGCACAAGACACACATCCTACCCAGCTGTTAGTGATGAGTTTGATTATATCCCCTCTGATCCACCCACTAACCATACCATATATATAGCGTGCGGTTGTAGCTGTAGCCATGCCTCTGAAGACATCTGTTATGATGAAACATGTCAGGCAGGCTGACAGCCGTACGCTGATTGCTGCAGCCGTTTGTTCCTATCATTGATGCATGCTGTTTTAAGCTTCAACTGAAATCCCACGGATGTTGTGGTCTGATGAGGGGTTCCAGTGGGCTGGATTTGCTGAATGCTATTGAGAATTTATCATCTATGCCTAATCCTTAACACCTTCTGGTAAGCAGCCTACATTACCACGTGGTGACGAATGACTCTTTCTACATCTGCACAATATATTTGGTGATTGGATACCTCCCACTCTTCAATTTCATTTTGAACTTTTCAGCGCTGCAATAATTTTTATGCATGTGACTTTTTGTTTGTTATCTACGAACTTTGCTGGTCGCTTGCTTTTTTCAGTTCAGCGCAAATTTTTACTTGTTTTTTGCCAAAAATGTTCGACATGTCCGCCATAACGTCGCAATCACAATAAAAAATCGCTGATCACCGCCATTACTAGTAAAAAAAAAAAAAAATATTAATAAAAATGCCATAAAACTATTCCCTATTTAGTAAACGCTATAACTTTTGCGCATACCAATCAAACGCTTATTGTGATTTTTTTTTTTTTTTTTTTTTTTACCAAAAATATGTAGAAGAATACAATCAGCCTAAACAGAGGAAAAAAATGTTTTTTTATATATTTTTGGGGGATATTTATTATAGCAAAATGTAAAAAATAATGCGTTTTTTTTTTTTAAATTGTCGCTCTTATTTTGTTTATAACGCAAAAAATAAAAATCGCAGAGATGATCAAATACCACCAAAAGAAAGCTCTATTTATTTCAATTTTGTTTGGGAGCCATGTCGCACGACTGCGCAATTGTCCGTTAAAGCGATGCAGTGCTGAATCACAAAAAAACGCTCTGGTCAGGAAGGGGGTAAAATCTTCCGGGGCTGAAGTGGTTAAACAGTACTTGGATGTCATTTAGTGTTTTATTTTAGTTGATTTCACTATTTATGATTTATCACAAATTTGCCTTCTTTCTGGTGGGCTAATTATCTTTTTGTGGCACTTATTTATGTTATGAGTAATTCTTTAATATCACTAATTTAGCACGAATCAATTTATGTAAAATATATAATTCATTTTATGTTTTTTCAGTTTTGGTAACTGCTTTAGTTTTCCTTTGTGAGATCATTTACACTATCACTAATTTTATTTTGAACTATCATAGCTCTGCATCTTTTATTTATTACATGAGGTTTTTGTATCTGACTCTTTGATGCTGGCTGCTTTGTTGATTTTGGATTTTCACTTTTCAAATATTTTTATCTATAATAATTAGTTTTCAAGTGCAGCGTTAACCCTTTGGGGTTTTTTATACATGTGTAGGAATGCAGTCAGCTTCAACATTACCTGAGCCGATCATGATCCAACGATGTGAACGACAACGGTTGCTGTCCTGGCTCTCTGCCTCCTCATTGGCTCAGGAGCAGCAGCCATTGGCTCACACTACTGTCAATCACAGCCAATGAGGAGGGAGTGAGGGTGGGGCCAAACCCCATTCTGTATGCCTTATTGACACACAGAGCGGGGCTCAGGAGTGAGTACGTATGAGTGACCCCATGGCAAGCAGCTTGCAGGCAAGGGGGAGGTGCCCAGGGCACCTGCAGGGGACCCAAGAAGAGGAGGATCAGGACTGCTCAGTTCAAAACCTTGCACAGAGCAGATAACATGTTTGTTATTTAAAAAAAGCCTTTACGCTACTTTCACATTGGAGGCATTTTTCAGGCGCTAAAGGGCTAAAAATAGCACCTGTAAAGCGCCTGAAAAACACCTCCCCCTGCCACCCCAGTGTGAAATCCAGAGTGTTTTTACACAGGAGCGGTGCGCTTGCAGGGAGGGAAAAAAAGTCCTGCAAGCAGCATCTTTGGGGCATTGCGGGAGCAGTGAATACACCGCTCCTAAAGTGCCCCTGCCATTGAAATCTGTGGCCAGCGCTGCTGAAGTGCTTCGGCAGCGGGGCTTTGCTGGCATTTTAACCCTTTTTCGGCCACTAGCAGGGGTTAAAAATGCCCTGCCAGCAGCTGAACAGTGCCTGAACAGCGCCGCTGAAACGTTGGCAAAGCCGATGCCAACCCCGCCCCAGTGTGAAAGTGTCCTTAGTATCACTTTAAGAGTTCAGAGCTGTATAAAGATAGGGATTTACCATATGTCTGGCACACCCACAAATATTTTATTGTGCTTGCAGAGTGCTCAGGGGGATAAAACATAAGAAAACATGTATGTATTACAAAAATGTACTAAATATACAGTACAGTGCAAATGTTTCAGGCAGGTGTTGTGAAGAAATGCTGTAAAGTAAGAATGCTTGACTATATTTTAATTGCTTATTTTTATCAATTTACAGTACAAAATGCAAAGTGAGCGAACAGAAGAAAAATCTAAATCAAATCAATATTTGGTGTGACTACCCTTTTGGCTTCAAACCAGGATCAATTCTTACATTTGCAAACTTTTTGTAGTCTTCCAAAAAGCCAGGGATTTTGAAGGATTAGGTTCAGTTGTTGTGATTAACCAACTAAACCAAGCAGGTGCTAATGATCATTAATTTCATACATAGGTTGAAACAGTCATTAACCTGTTACTGACTGCCCCACATACATTTACTGTGGGGCGGCGGCCCCTCTGCACAGAATAACGTACAGATCTGCCGCTGGCAGATTGGACACAGCGACAGCCAATCAGTGGTTCCTGCAGACTCGATGTCCATCGGGACCCGCCGATTGTTACCGACAGAGGCAAAACGGTGGTCTGCCTTTGTAAACAAGACAGAACACCGTTCTGTTAGTAGGGAATACAGCAGTGGTGGCTGGTAATTTTTTATTTTTTTATTTGGGGGAGGGGAGCGGCAAAGAACCACCCATCCCCCCCGAGCGGCACCCACTCCCCTGCTGTTTGCCGGTCGGTCCGGCACTTACCCCATCGTGGCGGGTGGCAGGCAGTGTGGTGCAGCAGCTTGGCTCCGAGTCCTCGCCTCCACGGTGGCTTCCAGCTCCTCCCCTCCTCCTTCTAGGCATCCAATAAGATCACCTGTCCTTTCAGCCGATCGGGTGACCAGTGTCAAAACCCGCTTCCTGATTGGCCAGGAGGAGGATCAGTGTTACAACAGCGAATATTGATTCGCTGTTGTAACACACCTGGGTGGGCTCGGAGCGCACTCTCTGCTACCTGAACCCACCCTATATTGAAGCCTATTAGAGCCTCAGGCTCTAATCAGTGCTTCAAAAAAACAGCACCCCCCACATCTGAATCCATGCACCGGTGTCCTGAAAGGGGCCTTATGCATGGATAGGGGAGGCAGAGATGGACAGGGGGGCGGCGCCCTGCACCCTTAATGGACGGGCCGCCCCTAGAATACAGAGATCTTGTGTTTCTGCTGAGGAAGAATACGGATCTTAACCTTTCAACAGTTAAAGCACATCCCCCACATTTAGCAAACTCTCCCAAGGGTCACATTTAATCCTTTTATCACCCCTGATGTTAACCCCTTCCCTGCCAGTATCATTAGTACAGTGACAATGCCTATTTTTAGCACTGATCATTGTATTGGTGCCACTGGTCCCAAGAAAGTATCACTTAGTGTCCGATTTGTCCGTCGCAATGTCGCAGCCCTGCTATAAGTCACTGATCACCACCATTGCTAGTAATAAAATAAAAATAAATAAAAATCCCATAAAAATATCCCATAGTTTGTAGACACTATAACTTTTGTGCAAGCCAATCAATATATGCTTATTGGGACTTTTTTTTTTACCAAAAACATGTAGCAGAATACATATTGGCCTAAATTAATGAGGAAATACATTTTTTAATTTTTTTTATTTATTGAATGTGTTTTATAGCAGAAAGTAAAATATATTTTTTCTTTTCAAAATCGTCTGTATTTTGTTTGTTTATAGCGTAAAAAATAAAAATTGCAGAGGTGAACAAATACCACCAAAAGAAAGCTCTATTTGTGGGGGGAAAAAAAAGGACATTCATTTTATTTGGGTACAGCCTCGCACAACAGTGCAATAGTCAGTTAAAGTAACGCAGTGTTGTATTGCAAAAAAATAGCCTGGCCAGGAAGGGGGTAAACCTTCAGGAGCTGAAGTGGTTAACTGTAACAGAAGCTGCTGTGTGGGAGGCTTAAAACTGGGTAAGGAATAGCCCAACTCTGCTACTAAGGTGAAATTGTGGAAGACAGTTTCATGTCACAGGTCATACAACATGGCATGATTGAGCACAGCAACAAGACACAAGGTAATTATACTGCATTAGCAAGGTCTCTCCCAGGCAAAGATTTCAAAGCACACTGGGAATGCTGACATGGAAACACGACTAAACAACATAACTATGCTGGAAAACATAGGAACTGGGATGCAGAAACTGGTAGCAGGTGCTCTAGACTGATGAGTCAACAATTGAAATATTTGGCTGTGGCAGGAAGCAGTTTGTTCGCTGAAGTGCTGGAGAGCAGTACAATAATGAATGTCTGCAGGCAACAGTGAAGCATGGTGGAGGTTCCTTGCAGGTTTGGGGCTGCATTTCTGCAAATGGAGTTGGAGGTTTAGTCAGGTTTAATGGTGTAGTACGGGTCTAAATTCATTATTGATTTACAAAGAACTTGGTATTAGTTGTTATGCTATTAAGTATAATAGTTTAAATATAATAATTTCTTATGTCGTCGGAGTTCTGAGCGCCACTCAATTATGAAGGCTTGGAAAGACTGATTGTAGGGCATCAAGGCCTGCTTCCTGAGCAGGACACCCTGCGCTCTGTATTTTTGCAGAGAGTGGCTCTGATTTAATTATGTCAATGCCAAGCTCTGTATCAGCCACGATCAGTTAAACCTGCTTCTTAAAATTTCCCATAACCTATCTATGCTCTTTTAAGTTTTCTTTCTGTATCTTTACAGACTGCTTTGTTGCCGATCATTAATGATTGGCAATGTTAAAAGGAAAATATTGTAGTTAATATAAAGTAAAACATTTTTTAATCCATTGAAAATAAATGTGTTCAGTTGGCTAAAAGTAAAAAAAAAAAAAAAAAAAAAAAAATATGATTTCTGTGTATATATACATCTGTATACTAGTGGCTACATTATCTAGCTTCTTCTACTTCTATGCATACTGTGATTTTTCTGGCCTCACTGATATTATCACATTCATTATCTCAAAACTGTTAAAACCAGTAATTTGGAAGAACTGGTTAAAACTAGTTGGCGCCCCCCTTCACATATATACCAGAGAACAAAGAAGACCCTCAAAGCTTCCTCTAGGACAGACCAGTAAATGTGCCTAGAACTTGTAGAGATTGTCATCTCTAGGAATTTCTGATGTTTCCAGAAGTTGAGGAGCTCCCTAGATTGAATTGACCTGTATTTATCTTATTTATCATTTGTACTTCATCTTTACCAACGCTGAGTACATTTCTTTTGTTACTATACTACTTGTCAGTTTGTGTTTAATAATTGCATTACATCCACAAATCTGAAAGGGTAAACATACGAACCTGTCAATAAATAAATACATGTAAAAGGAACTTAAACATTTTTTACAAGAGGTGTCCTCAATGCTAAGAAATACAGGTGGATACTTATTCATCATGCCATACCATCAGAGAGGCATGTGATTAGCCTTACATTTATTGTACAGCAGGCCTATATCTTCAGCATAAAGAAGAATGAGTCCTGGAAGTGATGGTTTGTCCTTCACAGGGCCCTGATCTCACATAATCAAGTCTGTCTGAGATTACATGAAGGGGCAGAAGGATTTGAGGCATCCAGCATCCACAGAAGATCTGTGGTTAGTTCACAGAGCAATTGGGTGTTTCTTAAACCTACCCACTTTTGACAGGCAGCTTTACATTGTTCACCTATCAAATTAAAGTGCAATTTCAATAAAATATTGGAGAACATGAAACTGCTAATTCCATGGTGAAATCAAGATTAAGCACTTTAGCCCCGTATGGTTTTACTCCTTTATTGACCAGGCCATTTTTTTGCAATACAGTTATACGTTATTTTAACTGACACTGTACCCAAATAAAATTGATGTCCTTTTTTTTCACACAAATAGAGTTTTATTTTGGTGGTATTTTATCACCTCCACGGTTTTTATTTCTTGCGCTATAAACAAAAAAAGGAGCGACAATTTTGAAAAAAAGAAAACATTATTTTTTTACCTTCTGCTATAAAACATACCCAATAAAAAAATGCAAAAAATCTTATTTCTTCATCAATTTAGGCCAATGTGTATTCTGCTACTTATTTTTGGTAAAAAAAAAAATCCCAATAAGCTTATGTTGGTTGGTTTGCGCGAAAGATATTGTGCCTACAAACAATGGGATATTTTTATGGCATTTTTATTTATTATTTTTTTTTTTACTAGTAATGGTGATTTTTAGCAGGACTGGGACATTGCGGCTGACAAATTGGATACCTAACTGACATTTTTGACACTTTTTTTGGGAACCAGTGACACTAATACAGTTAGTGCTAAAAATATGCACTGTTACTTTACTAATGGCACTGGCAGGGAAGGGGTTAACACCAGGGGCGATCAAAGGGTTAAGTGTGTCCCTAGGGGATGCTTTCTAACTCTGTGGGGGGTGGACTGACTGGGGGTACACAGATCTGTGTTCCTGCTTAGCAGGAACACAAGATCACTGTGTACTTCCCTGTCAGAACGATGATCTGCCTTGTTTAGCAGGACATCGCGTCCACCAGACCCAATGATTGGCTCCCCCTCTGGCCAATCAGCACGCACCCACAGTATTTATTGCATGAAATGACATACAGGTACGTCGTTTCATGCAATAGAGCCACCTTACCACAGTATATCTGGTGGTGGGCGGTCTTATGTAGTTAAATTAAGTTTGCATTTATCCCTAGAGCCCATACATATATGGACATCTTAGTTTTAGCTGTATTTTTCTTTGTGACATGATGAATTGGGGTTTCCTGTGCCAATGTTCCCATAGCGGTTTGACCTATAAGCAGCATGTTTATGAAAAACTGTAAAAAACCGTACCTACTTCAGAAAAAAAAAGCTGTTGGATAATTATGTCTTCTTTTCTGAGACAGTAACACATAATTAGTAATATAACAAGTGGTGTACAGCGCTTCACTGTGATTAATAAACAAACAAAAGTCCTGTAATATACAAGTATAGTACCAATATAAAAAGAAATCCGTGACATGACTTAAAGAAATGTTCTGTGTACTCAAAAGTTGTCCCAATATTAGGTGTGCTGTGTCAAACCACTCACCAGAAAACAGAAAATTTCCAGCATCAAATAAATGCACTTTACCCACTGTGCTGGGAAAAGGCCATCTATGAATGTGCACCTCCACCAATCTAAACTTTTACCAGATAGTAAACAATGATTAGCCTTGGACTGTTGCCATAAAGCAAAGTAACATCCTGCTCAAGTGTATTGGTTGAATTGTGGATTTCAGTGGGATCAAGCACTGTGCAAAAAAGCTCACCAACAGGAGCCCAAATGATGCTCATATAGTGTAGTATTTTATTAGTATTAAAATCAGGTACATTTGCGGGGAGCAGGAGGCGGAGCAGACATGCATTGTTAGAGCTCCACACCGCTGAGGAGAGAAGAGAAGGACAAAGCGGAGCCTGCAGGCTCAAATGGTATCCATTTGAACCTTTTTGCCCCAGGGAACAAACTGTGAAAGTTTGGGCAGGAAATATGGTACTGGGAGGAAACCGTGGCAGAAATAAAAATCACCTCACAAAGAGCTCACAGGCACTCACTGCAGCTGAAGCAGCTCCAGTCACCTCACAAGATACAGCATCAGGGCGCTCTCACAGACAGAAAATGTCACAGCAAGACTCTCCATTTGAGTCAGATACAGAACAAATCCTCTCACAAACTTCTCCACAAGCCTCCTCAGTATCCCCAGTAATATTATTACAATTTGAAAAGATGCTTCATAAGGCTTTAAAACAAACCTCAGACCAAATAACAAAAAGCCTAACCAAAGAAATAAGAGAGCTGGGAAACCGCACCGCAGCCCTAGAAATAAAAATGGATGAAATTGAAATTACTACCCAAGAAAATATAACAGAATTGGAACAATTAAAAAAAGAGAATTTAATACTTCAAACTAAGCTCGAAGATTACGAAAATAGAGCCAGACGTTCAAACTTGCGCATAAGGGGAATACCTGAATCTGTGACAGACCTGCAATCTACTATTACTGCTCTATTACAAGAACTAAAGCCAGATATCCCTATTGAACGTTTAGAACTGGACAGAGTACACAGAGCCCTCACAGCCAAAAAGAAAGATGGACCCCCACGTGATATAATCACAAAATTTCATTATTACAGAATGAAAGAACAAATACTAATTGCTGCAAGAGAAAAAAAGGAACTTAATTTTCAAGGACACAATTATCAAATTTTTGCTGACCTATCCCAACTTACTATTACTAAAAGACGATCCATGAAACCCCAACTAATGGAACTGCAACGCCACAACATTATGTATCAATGGGGCTTCCCCTTTTCAGTCAGATTTAACTACCAAGGTACAATTTACAGAAGCAGATCAGCAGATGAACTACAACAAACCCTTTTAAAATTAAATCTGACAGAACCCACAAGCAGCAACTCTCCCACACGCAGAAGAATGGCATCATCTTCACCTTCAGGCAGCACCCAGAAAATTTCAGAACAAAATGGGAATCATCATTCTCACAAAAGAGGCCGTTATGCCACATCATCCATGGACCAAGAAGATTCAATGGACTGACATCCTAATTCCTGATATCTCTTCATTTATTATACTAAGAGATGGTTCTCTATAAAAAACCTATATTTATAACTGAATGTAACTGCATTCTGATAGTCACACACTGTGTGGGATCATGTTACATTCCAGTTATATTTCTTATTACTTCTGATTCATATAGCCTTAGAATATATAAGTGAAATAAGGAAATTCTTGTTCAGTTATATATTATCAGGTAATAACAATAGATTTATTACTTTTTAGGACAAATATGTTCAATAATCCAGAAGTAATGGAAGCTTTTTCTTTCTTTTCTTAAAACAAATATATTATTACCTAACTAGTTCCTAGAATTATGTTTTTGTTTATTCTAATCTGAAGCAATACAACCTCAATTTTATGAGTTAACATATCTAAACAGTTACATATGAATAAAATATGTAATTGTTTACTCTAAAAGGGTTAAAATCCCAAAATAATTCAAACTATCTTCATCAATACCAAAGTTATTAACAGTACCTTTCTAACTGAATTATTTAGCCTAGGGAAAAACTAACCATATACAACCACCCTGGAATAAATAATTTCAACAAAAACTATATTCTGCACTCCAATTAATGAAACATCATTTTGGCACTTCTCTCCTGTAAGCGGAAGATCCGTGTACCCCCATTAGCCCTCCTCATTCTCCCAACCATATTATGTGGGAGTGTGACGAAGGCACTTATTCCCCTGAGAGAGATATTTATTCTCTTTCACGGGTAAATTGTGATTACTTGCAAAAAATAATTTATACAATGTATCATCTAATCTCATATGTTTTTTGTTTACTCTTTACTCCAGAATTCACTGGTTTCTTTTCTATCTATTCATCTCTTCAGTCCACACAGGTTGATCTGCGCAGTCAGCTCTGCATAACAAAAAGTCAAAACTATTTGATCTGTTGCCATGGCACCACTGAATATACTTTCCCTGAATGTTCAGGGAATAAATGTCCCTCAAAAAAGGACCAAAGCCTTCCGTACTTTCCATAACAAGAAGGCTCACATAGTATGCCTCCAAGAAACACACTTCACCAAAGATTCTACTCCAAAATATATTTCTCCTTTTTATCAACAAATTTACACGGCTTCTGCCTGTACCAAGCAAAGGGGAACTCTAATTGCATTTCACCGATCCACACCATTCACCTTATCATCAGAAATTAAAGACCCAGAAGGTAGATACCTGATACTCATGGGTTATATAATGGATACAGCAATCACGGTGATTTCCTACTACGCTCCTAACAAACAACCTACACCATTCCTCTCACATATATTACAAGTGATTAATACACACAAAATAGGAACAGTGATAATGTGTGGGGATTCGAACCAGGTCCTCCTCCCATTTCTAGATAAATCACCTTTTTACACCATCCAAAATAACCTCTAGATTACCTTTTTCTCAACTTCTTTCCAAATACAATCTGGTAGATTCATGGAGAGAAAGTAACCCAATGAAAAAGAAATTCACTTATTTCTCGCACCCTCATCAAACCTTCACCAGAATAGATCATATTTTTCTAACAATAGGAATGATACCAGAAATTATTGCATCAGATATAATTCCGATTCCGTGGTCTGACCATAATGCAGTATACACTACTATAGCCTCAGCCATACCAAAAGCGCATGACCCAACGTGGTACTTACCGGACATAATGCTCAAACACCCACTACATCAGATGGCCATTGAACAAGCTTTAAAGGAATACATATCAATTAATAATACAACAGACATCTCCCCAATAACACTGTGGGAAGCTCATAAGCCTGTCTTGCGTGGTACAATACAAAGACAAATGGCACTATTTAAACGGGAACGCAAAAATCTAGCAAAAAAACTAGAACTCAATTTTAATGCAGCCTACATATCATTTCAAGATAATCCATCTCAGAGTACAAAATCTCATCTGGAAAAATCTAGATTGGAATACGATCTATTTCTCACTGAGTCAGTTGATAAATCCCTCAAACGCTCCAAACACAATTTCTACATGAATACAAACAAACCAGGTACATATTTGGCTCGGGCATTAAATTCAACTAACAAATCTTTCAAACCAATACGTTTGAAATTATCAAAAAATGTTTACACTTGTAATCCAGTTAAAATAGTCCATAAATTTCACTCACAACTTTATACAAGACAAACAATGAATTTAATCCTACAGAGGCTGAATCCTTCTTCTCAAAAATAACCTTACCTGAGTTATCTCAGAATCAAAAAAACAGTTTGGATGAGCCTATAACTATAGATGAAGTTGCTAACGCCATAAAAGACCTAAAACTTAACAAAAGACCAGGCCCAGACGGCTACTCGGCTTTATACTATAAAACATTCTCAGAAATACTCTCTCCCATTCTCACTGAAACTTTTAACAAACTTCTAGATGGACATTCTTTTCGGCAAGAAACACTAATGGCAATTGTTTGTATGATCCCAAAACCCCTTTCTGATGATACTTCCTGTGTGAATTATCGGCCTATCTCTCTGTTAAACCTCGATATTAAATTATTAGCAAAAATAATAGCAAAACGCCTCAATAGCATTATAGGAAAATTAATACATAGAGATCAAGTAGGCTTCATGCCAAATAGACAGGCAGGCGATAATATACGCAGGGCAGTGTTATTGGCACATATTGCTAAAAAAACGGAAAATCCCTTTATGTTTTCTATCTCTCGATATTAAGAGGGCATTTGACACAGTATCCTGGCAATATATGCAATATTCATTACAAAAATGGGGTTTTGGACCCCACTTTTTAACATGGATCAAAGCATTATATAATAAACCCAAAGCCTATATAAAATATGCTGGATACAAATCTGAAGCCTTTAATATCGAAAGAGGTACCCGACAGGGTTGCCCATTATCTCCCTTATTATTTGCCCTTATACTCGAACCCATGGCCCAATACATCAGAACAAACCAAACTATAACTGGCATTGAAGTAGGAGGTATTACACACAAATTATGTATATTTGCAGACGATATATTACTTTTTCTATCATCACCACAGGTCTCTGGTCCTAACTTAATACCAGCTCTTGATGAATTTGCAGCCCTATCCGGCCTTATGATTAATCCTAAGAAATGCCTAGTGCTTAATATTTCACTCACAAACATGGAATTGATCCCGGCTAGGGCTGCACTCCCATTCACATGGGCAGAAAAATCAATCCCATATCTTGGAATTCATTTAACAGCATCTCATTCTGACTTATTCTCAACCAATTATCCTCCTGTATTAAGACAGATCACAAATCTAATAAAACAATGGTCGCAACTTCCTTTATCCTGGATAGGGAAGATTAATGCAATCAAAATGACTATTCTACCCAAATTGCTTTATCTATTCAGAGTCCTCCCTATTCCAATTCCTTCCTATTTTTTGAGAATAGTACAAAAAAGAGCAACTTCGTTTATATGGGGCTCTTCTAAACCACGTATACCTATACACACACTACATCTTCCCAAAAATAAAGGAGGCCTGGGATACCCTAATTTTACTAACTACTACAGAGCAGCACATTTGGCCAGTCTGTCCAAATACCATGCAAAACAGGAAATCCCATTATGGGTATTTATAGAGGCTTCAGAAAATGACCCTCTATTAATATCAAATTTATTATGGCTTGATCCTAAAGACCGCTTTAAAATTCATAATCCCATAACCAAACACTTCTTATCTCTCTGGGATAAACTAAAAACCAAATATCAGTTACAATCTCCACACAATCCTCTCCTTTCTTTTATCAGAAATCCGGCCTTTTATCCGGCATGGATCTACCCAAATTCTTTTAAAGCTTGGACAACATCAGGCATTCAGACACTAAATGACTTCATAGCATCTAAATCATTCCTTTCATTCCCATCGCTTAGAGAAAAATATGATCTACCAAACTCTGAGATATTTAGATATCTCCAAATCAAAAATTTCTATACACCATTCCTAAAGGGGGATACACCATTATCCCAATTATCCATTTTTGAATCAATCTGTACAAAAGATCCATTTGCTAAAGGTACAATTTCATCACTTTATAATCAATTATATGGAGTAGCAAATCTTAATAGACCCTCTTACGTTCAGAGGTGGGAGGAGGACCTGGGACGAACTTTAGAAGACACGGACTGGTCTAACATATGGCTCACATCTAAGTCATCTTCACCCAACATCTTAGCACTGGAGACAAATTATAAAGTCCTAACTCGCTGGTACCTTGTACCCGCTAGAGTGGCAAAATATTCACCTAATACCTCAGCTCTTTGTTTTCGAGGATGCCCAGAAATAGGTACATATTTACACATATGGTGGACGTGCCCAGTAATCCAAACCTTCTGGAAGGAAGTCTTCGTGATTGCATCTAAAATATTTAAAAAAATAATACAACCAGATCCATATTTAACTTTACTTAATCTAAAACCAGAATGGTTAACACTCTCTCAATTCAAACTTATGATCCAACTAATAACGGCTGCAAAACAAACAGTGGCCAAGGCATGGAAATCTCCTACATTGGTACTAGCAGAAACAATTCACAGAATGAATAATACAATGTCCCATGCTAAGATGGTAGCCATCGATCAAAATCAAATTCCAAAATTTGAAAAACTTTGGCATCCTTGGATAAAACAACAGTTCCTGTCAAACTTCAATGACTCTGTCCTGTTGCCATGGTAACAGATTAAATGACTTACAGAGACACCCATTCTAAGGCTTCAAAGAGAACTAAAAAGAGTAATAAACTGACGAGCGGGACAACCTTGTGGACCATACCTTTACCTTTCAACCCTTTTTCTTCTTTCTCTCTCTTTCCTTTTCTCCACCTTACGATTAAAGCTCATTATCAGAATTTATTTTACCTATATACACTCTACTTGTAAACAATATGTATAGTAGGTATAAATCATTTAAATACCTACAAAAGTAACTAAGGAAATGATATATATCTTTAATTTAGGTTTACGTGAACCCAATGTTTAATATTTGAAATTTCATGATATTTACCTATATAAACCCTACTGTAAAACAATGAGCTTACTTTATAGATCCTTGTAAACTTACTTTATGTATCTTTATAACATTGTATACTCAATAAACTTCTTTTGACAAGGAAAATCAGGTACATTTGCTGCAGCATAAAAACAAAAATGCCTCGTTTCCACTGAGCGGATCGGTTTGGTTCGAACCGAACCGCACCATTCTGGGTCCTGCTTCAGATGTGGGGCCATAGAAAATGGTACAGTTTGGTTAGGGTGGAGCTACAATACATTCCACTGATTGGCAGACGTGTGACACCATGTTAGGCTTTTATTCTAAACCCACGTATGGCCCCTGGAGGTCCGACTTGCAGTGGAAATGCTCACCTGAATAGGCCGGACCATTCTAGGCCTTCCAAACTGTACTGACCTGAACCAATCCGCTCAGTGGAAACCAGGAAAAACTGACCAAAAAACTTACAGAGATGCCCACTGCTCCTACAACAAGGAAGTGTCGGTGATGATGTCAACACGTAGGCCCCTCGGCGCATTTTGTGGGCATGCACATTTTCAAGGGATCCGCGGAGATTTGGGCTCCCGCTGGTGAGCTTTTTTTGCACAGTGCTTAATCGCACTGAAGTCCACCTTTCAACCAATACATTGTTTATTATATGGTGAGTGTTTAGATTGGTGGAGGTGCACGGTCGTAGAAGGCCTTTCCAAGCACAGTGGGTGAAGTGCATTTATTTGATGCTGGATATTTTCTGTTTTCTGGTGAGTGGTTTGACACATCACATCTGTTATCGGGACAACTTTTGAGTACACAGATTTCTTTAAGTCATGTCATGGATTTCTTTATATAATGGGACTATACTACTGTATATTACAGGACATTTGTTTGTTTATTTATCACAGTGAAGCACTGCACACCACTTGTTATATTGTCTTTTGGAGGTTGAATATTCACCTTTTTTGTGTGCTAGCTGCTAATTTATTTTACAGTGCTACCTTCTTGCTTTTTTGCTTTTTCTACATAATTAGTAATACATAAAGTAGATTTACCATTAGACACAGCAGGCATATGCATCTATAGATGGCAGACCTATAAAGAGGCAAAGAGGTGGCTTTTCCTTGTATACTTATTTGACAAACATTTTTCCATTATCAGCAAGAATAATTATCTCATATAGGCTTAGGTACAATTTATCCCACTATTTTAAGGTACCCTAGAATGGTCCGTGTTTGCAGGCTGAAGTAATAGAAATCCATGCCCAAAAGTCTGTGTTTGCAGGTTTAAGTAATAGAAATCTGGCACTGCATATGTGACTGTGTACTGTATGTAACTAAATAGGGAGCTTTATTCTTTGCTGTACCATAAAACCCCCAAAAAAATGTAACCCCCATAAGAGACCATCATAGGAAGACACACAGTTCCTAGCACATTTTTTGCACTACAGACTGGATTGGATGAAAGGACATAGTTGGCTGGATGCATTTTAAGAGGCGTACTGATTTTTAGCCACACAATATCTGTTTGATATTTTTAGAATAATTTTCCTTTTTAGAATAATTTTCCTTAACATTTCCTTTATAAAGAAATACCAGTTCTGCAGAAAAAGAGTTAGTCATTTAAAGTATTTTGAAACACAAATTGCGTTTCAAACCAGTGAGGTCCAATCAGTCAATATAGTGAATGAACAAAGTCATAAAAAATAATGATGAAGGCACATGCGCGGGTGCCTGAGGAAACGGTAATGCTCCGCTCCTCGGGTGTTCTGGCCGGGGAACTACAGGTCCCAGCGGCATAAACTCTGCAAAATCGTAGGTAACTCGCCCCAGCGCCTTACTCTGCATAAAATATGGTATTGAAAGGTCAAAAAAATAAATATAAAACCGGTAACAAGTCGGAAGCGGCTCTCAGACTGGCGGCTAAGATGGCGGCACCGTCCACCTCCTCACAGCACAGCGCTTCTCAGGTTGGGAATTCTTTGCCTCCCAGTCAAAAAGCACAGGCTTATAAAACAAAATATGACTATGATATTGATCCCGCTCAAGCTGTGATAGTCTGACATGTTTGCTACATTTGAAGCTATGTTACAGAAAGCACTGAAACAAACTTCTGACCATATCACAGATAAATTGACAAAAGAGATAAAAGAAATTGGTCAGAACAGCTGAATTGGAACTGAGAGTAGATGATATTGACAATCAAACACAATATTGTATTTCTGAATTAACAGCCCTTAAAGAGGAAAATACCTTATTACAGTCACATTTAGAAGAACAAGAAAACAGAGACAGACGATCTAATTTACGGATAAGAGGTATACCTGAATCCATTCTAGACCTGCAGGCAACCATTACCGCACTTTTTCAAGAATTACTCCCTAATATCTCTATTGACAGGCTTGAAATGGATAGAGTGCATAGAGCTTTAGCACCACGTAAAACTAACGGTCCTCCTAGGGACATAATAACTAAATTGCACCATTACAAAACCAAAGAACAACTGTTATCAGCTGCTAGAAGAAAAGAATCTCTCAGCTTCCAGGGTCATACCTATCAGATTTTCATGGACCTGTCTCCTCTTACAGTGGCGAAAAGACGTGCCCTCAAACCCCAATTGCAAGTACTTCAGAATAATCAAATTACCTATAATTGGGGGTTTCCTTTTTGTCTTCGATTTACTCACTTGGAAACTAGATATGTCTGTCGCTCTTCAGAGGACTTACAGTCAGCTTTAACGGAATTAGGCTTAGTTGAAACAGCCTTACCTAAAGATCAGCCTCGCAGACGTTCAACTACTTGCTTTTCTCAGCATAAGAAAGACTCGGGCTCCAACTCTTTCTCCTCTTTATACCAAAATCTCCACAAGCGTGGCCGTTAGGAACACTCACCGCCTAAAAATGATGATTCAATGGACTGACCTAAAAAATGTCACCAATTACCTTCTTTTATTACAGGTTCTCAATTATCGAAGTTGGTTGATTTTTTTTTTTTTTTTTTTAACATAACCAATTTTTTTTTTTTTTTGAACATGTTGAGCTTTGACGTAACGGTTATGTTTAACTTGGAAAATCTATATAACTTTTTTCTCTTTTGTCCTTCTTTTTTTTTTTTTTTTTTTTGCATATAACATAAATATAAAGCAAAGTATTAAACATCTTTGCTAATGTTTTATTTGGTTCCTGTAGTTCTCCGGGGCTGTCCTTCCCATAGGAGTTTCTTGCTGCCCCTTTTATTTTTTCCACTTGCAGACTCCTGCTATTTTATGGTGGACTCTGCTGGCGGGCCCGGATCCTCTTGGAGTTTTGAAAACTTCCTTGAGATGCTCCCAAACCCTACTATTCTGCTTTTTAATTAAGCTGCACTGCTTAAGTAATGGGTTAAATCGATTGTTCTACTTTTTTCCTTGTACTTTGATTTCTTTCTGATTCTCAGACTGGTGGTTCTGGCTCACAGCAAATACTGTTTATACTATGATAGAATTACCCTGGTTGGTCTATGGTCCTATAAATGTTTTATCTTTAAATGTACAGGGATTTAATATCCCACATAAACGCACTAAAGCTTTACGATCCTTTTCATCTAAAAAAGCTCACATTATATGTTTACAGGAGACCCACTTCACAGATAAAGCTCAACCTAGATTTCTCTCGCCCTCATATCCACAATTTTATACTGCCTCCGCTGCAGTTAAGCAGCAGGGTACGCTTATTGGTTTCCATTGTTCCACTCCATTTAATCTCATAACACAAGTGATAGATCCAGAGCGTTGGTATTTACTATTAACAGGTTATATTTCTGATAACCCTATTACTGTTGTATCCTACTATGCTCCCAATAAATGCCCAAGAGACTCATAAATTTGGAACAGTTATCATATGTGGGGATTCTAACGCAACAATCTTCCAGTTTTTAGATAAATCTCCTCCTGGGCCTACAATGGGCGCAACAAACCTTACTTTTCAACGCTTATTCACCTCTCATAGTTTGGTCGATACCTGGCGCGAAATTAATCCTATTGATAGACGATTTACTCATTACTCCTATCCGCATAAATCCTTTTCACGGATTGATCATATCCTTATCCCATCTAGCATGTTACCAGAAATTATCTCAGCTAAAATTATACCATTCCCATGGACTGATCACTGTGCAGTATTCACTAATATAGCTTCTACGATCCCTAGATCTCATGACACAACTTGGTGTATGAAAGATTTTATTTGGACTCATCCATCTCTTAGTAAGGAGATTGAGAAATCAATCTCTGACTATTTTATAGATAATGACACAAATGACATCTCTCCCCTCACGTTATGGGAGGCCCATAAACCTGCCATTAGAGTTATGCCCCGTACACACGGTCGGATTTTCCGATGGAAAATGTCCGATCGGAGCGTGTTGTCGGAAATTCCGACCATGTGTGGGCTCCATTGGACATTTTCCATCGGATTTTCCGACACACAAAGTTGGAGAGCAGGAGATAAAATTTTCCGACAACAAAATCCGATCGCGTCAATTCCGACCGTGTGTGGCCTGTTCCGACGCACAAAGTGCCACGAATGCTCAGAACAAATTCCAAGACGGAACAGCTCGTTCTGGTAAACTTGGCGTTCGCAATGGATACAGCACTTTCATCACGCTGCAATGTTAAAAATGGTTTAATACAGCGCACTCTCTTCTTCTTTATAATGTGACAAGAATTAAGTAGTTTTTCTGCTCATATTCACACACCCTTCTCACAAAGTTTTATTTTTGTTTTTTTATTGGGATTCCCTGAATATATTGTTATTTAGTTGTCACATCTGACAGAATTTTTTTTTTTTTATTTAATTTTTTTGGGGATTTTAAGCCTTTTTTTTATTTAATGTTTGGATTTTTTCAAAGGCTGATCTTTGTTCAATGTTGTTTTTATTTTTACTCCAGAATATTTTTGTGTGTGTTGTGTGTCAAGTTACCCCAACACCATTGATATCTTTTATTATTTAATCTCAAGGAGATTGTTTGTTGTTGGTGTCCCTTGTTCATTTCACATTGTATATTTGAAATGTACCTGAATCCTCACAAACAAACTGTAATTTTTGAAGTAAAACACATAGGAGAGTATAATTCAAAACAAAAATCCTTTATTAAGGGATCAGAACCAAACAAAGAGGAAGGCAACACTGGATCAACAGGAGAAATTAGCGAAGCCTTGGACCCCCACGGCAGACATCAATTCTTGAACATCAAAATTGGTGGCCTGAGGAGTCCATATGTAAGGGAGGGCAGTCTGGTCCAGAATTCGCAGAGATCCGGATAGCAGCAGATGACATGTGTGTCCCCAGGCTGTGGTACCACAAGAAGCTGCATTTTTTGGCCGACCAGACTGGATCCTCACTTTCTGGTCTTCCTTTCACGCTTCCTTCCCGGCTGTGGCTGTGCAGTTGGAGATGTGGCAGGAGGAGGAGTAGGACCTGGAGGAGGACTGGGAGGACCTGGAGGAGGAGGACCTGCAGGAGGAGGAGGAGGACCATCGCAAAGGTGTGTCTGAGCTGTCATTTGGCCCCTCATACCTTTGTTAAGAGCCTCCAATATGAGCGCCTCACACATGGCTTGTTGGCCCTCCTCCATCCTCTGCATTTTATATGCAATGATGGCAGCAATGTCCTCCTCCATGGTGTGTGGTGCTCCCAGGACCTCTGTAGCCCTCCAAAAGAGTCCTCTGGCAGCCTCCTCTAGGGCACTCCTCCTCCTGACACTTTCTCTTTTCAGGGGGGGTGGAGGGACCTGCAGATCAGCCAGCCGGCTCGGCCCGGCCACCTCCTGGCTGAGACTTCCCTGTGTATGAAAAAGGGACATGGTTTTAGTTGTTGCATCATCAATCACAATCCTAAATTAGTACTCCCAACTAACATCTAGTTAACATCATTGATTGTACAAGCAGAAATATTTAGAGGAATGCTATACCTAGCTCAATCTGGGCTCCTCCACATGTGGCCTGGAAGGCCCAGGTTGGGCGTCAGAAGCCTCAGCCGGGGGGGAAAGAAGCGTGAAAGGAAGACTGGAGAGGGATGGCCTGGGTTCAGTCTGGCCTGCCAGAAAATGCAGCCTGTCGTAGTACAATATCCTGGGGACATAGATGTCATCTGTTGCTCCGGATCTCTGTGAATCCAGGACTTTCTTGCGCTCCCTTAGATATGTGCTCCTCAGGCCACCAATGAAGATCTTTAAATAGGTGATGTCTGCCTTGGGGATCACCTGCTTCACAATTGCACCAGCGCTGCCTTCCTCTTTGCTTGGTTCTTGAAATGGGGGTGTTTAATCTCCCACAGACAGGGCAGCTCCCTTAACATATCTAGGAATACTGACATGAAGTCATTATCTTTCATTAGCATATCCATGTTCACTGCAAGACACAACACAAGACAAAGCCTAATGTCAGACAAAACTCTCCTAATCTTGTTACAATATAGGCCTCAATGTAGAAGCAGTATAGGCACAAGTTTGTCTCTTACCTTCGTTCTTACGATCGGCGCGTCCAATGCTCCTTCCTCCGCTCACAGATCGTACGTAATACGCACGCGTGTTACGCTTTATACATACTGCGCATGCGAATAACTCCGCCCGCCCCTGATGTTCTTTCTAGTCTATTCCCCGCCCCTTTTCGTTCGGCGCAGTGGGGAAAGAGCACATGGCGGAGTCACAGCAGGTGCGTGATAATTGCAGGAACGAGGAGGAGGAGGAGGAAAGCCCAGATCTGGACACGTCCCGATCCAGAAGGAGACGTTTTAAGGCCACAAATATGTCCTTTGGGGAGATGTTGGAGACGGTCGACATCATGAAGAAGTCCGACTATGACGGAAAGTATGGGCCTTACCCCAACCATAATATCAGAAAGGCCAAGATCATGGCGAAAGTGATCAAAAGTCTGCAGAAGAATTTCGGGGTACGACGATCGAAAGATCAGCTCAGGAAGCGGTGGTCGGACCTGAAATTGAGAGAGCCAGAGCAGTACCGAAAGATCCGGAGAGTGCTGCAAAAAAGTAAGTAGTTGTGCTGTGTTCCTTTTCTTTCTGTCTTTATTCCGTTCGTGCTGCTCCATATGCTTTTATTAATTGTAACGTTTAAAAGGGCAACTTTAATGTTCATGGGCACATTATTCGTTCATATCAAACATTTTTCTTTCGGCCTCTAAAACACCATTGTTTAGGCCATGTGCATTTTCCCACTTTTTTTTGGGCCTACTTGGATGCCAAATATTTGTTTGTGTAGATGGGTTTGTTACTAGAATGAAATGTAAACTAGATTGTGTGTGTGTGTGTGTGTGTGTGTGTGTGTGTGTTTGTGTGTGTGTGTGTGTAAGGAGAGGACACTGAGCAGCTGTTTTCACATCTGGACACTGGAGCACTAGTGTGGGACCCCAGAACACCATTTTTATTAGGGGGCCACGCAGGTGCTACAGTGTATACTATAGGGGGGGCTACATATGTGAAGCTTGTACCAAACAGGTAAAGTATTGCAGCTTGACAAAGGGCATTAAAAAAAAGACATCTTGGAACTCGGCTAAAATAGACAATTGTACCCCACTTCCAAGCAATGTTTCTTATTTCTAGTTCTGCCATCAAATATCTGTGTGCTATTTATACCATTTTTGTTTTACTGAGAGAGAAAAGACTCGGAGGACACCCCTCATCCGAGGAGACCACAGACCCCCCCCACCTCTGGAAGAAGGGGAACTAACACCAACCCAAGAAGAGCAGGAGGAAGAAGATGTGGTGGAGATTGGCACCACAACAGGTGAGTGTCTGCGACCACAGACTCAGGTAAAAGAGATGGATGGTGGCAGATTTTTGATACCTGTTTTTGTTTTGTTTCTCTTTTTAGGTGATCGTGATGTGAGGGATCCAGAACGTTTCACATCAGAAAGTGCCCAGATCCTGATCGGGGAGATCATGGGGTGTAATGTAGAACTGCAAAACATACAGCACAAAATCAATGATGTGATTAAAAAAAATAATAACATCATTGATGTTTTGGGGCGAATTTAAAACCCCACAAAATCACTTTTTGGATTGTGGTCCAGTCTTTTAAAACTTTTTGCAATGTTTTGAAAAGCCAAATTTGGAGGATGCACACAGTGTGTCAACATGTGCTATCTGCCATCACGGGAGATCAATGGACGCGTTTTGGGGGTGCAACTCCTTCCTCAATTATAAAGTCGCGTTGAGGAAGGGCTTGCTCCCCCAAAACACGTCCCTTGATCCCCCGTGATGGCAGATAGCACATGTTGACATTTGTAAATTGGTGTGCATCTTCCAAATTTGGCTTTTCCAGGGGTGATTTCCCCCCATCTGAACGCTATATCAAACCCAGTTCCTAAATACTGATGTCTGATATAGCCTTCAGGTTTTACCTAATGTGAACTTTGTAAGTTCAAGTTTTTTGTCTTTCTTGTTGGTTTTACACAGGCCTGTTTTATCTGAAATAGACATTTCGATTTTTGATAATGCTACTGCAAAAATTGTTATACACAAACATGTTGGTTTGTTTTAAAAACCTTTGGTAAATGCACATGTGATTGTGCAGGTATAAAAAAGTTGCTTACTCAAGAATGTGTGGATTGTCTCAACACTACAATACAACACTTTTGGGGTGATGTAACTGCTGTTTTCAGCAAAAATGGGGGTTATTTCCTAAGGGCAAATCCTTTTTGCACTACAAGTGCAGTTTCAGTGCAGTTGCAAGTGCACTTATAGTGAAATGTGTTTTTGCATTTAGGAAATAACAGCCAACAGTGCTTTGTATAAGGTTACACAATCACGACATTTTCTGGACTCAACACATTTCTGTCAGGGTCAGCTAAAACAAACACAAGCAGTAAATGTCCACCAAGAATTTCTTTTTTTTTATTATAAAAAGGCTTCACAGATTGTCTGGCATATTGATAGCTCCCCTACCCGCAAAGAACTCCAGGTAGCGTAACCGGACATCACGGGCACTCAGGGAGGGCAAGCCAGGACGGCCACTTTCAAGCGCCGTCAGTGTGGTTTGATGTAGGATTCCGGCCTCAGGCCCAACTGAGCCAGCATAGTTGGCCGAATGTTTCCTTAAAAAGTTATGGAGAACACAGCACGCCAGTATAATATGGTTCAGTTTATACTCCGCCATATGGATGGGTGTCAGAAATAGTTGGAACCGGCTGGCCAGGATTCCAAATGTGTTCTCCACCACTCTTCGGGCTCTGGCCAGCCGGTAATTAAAAACTCTCTGTTCCGGGGTGAGGGTCCTCATTGGGAATGGCCGCATCAGGTACACCATGCTGGGGAGGTTAGTGAAGGGCAAATATGTATGAAGGACATAAAATAATAATTACATAAAAATCCAGCATGCATGAGGACAAAGGGGACATTCACAGCATATTCCAATCATGGTAATTAGGGAATGAGGAAAGAAATACAATATATTAGCAAACATTCAATACAATAAAATGTGATATAAAAGGATAAAAATCTTACCTTCATATACTCCTTCTGCAGGACCTGGATGATGGCAGAACAGGTCTCTGGGATAATGATCCCCAGAGTCTGGGGGGAGATGCCTGTCGAACTTCAAGTCCTGCAGGCTTCTCCCTGTTGCCAAATACCGCAGGGTAGCGACCAACCTCTGCTCCGGAGTGATGGCTTGCCTCATGCAGGTATCCTGCCTGCTGATATAGGGGGTCAGCGAAGCCAACAAACGGTGAAACACGGGGTCCGTCATCCGGAGAAAGTTCCTGAAATCATCAGGATTATTCTCACGGATCTCACGGAGCAAAGGCATATGAGAGAACTGGTCACGCTGAAGCAACCAATTCTTGGTCCATGAACTCCTCCCCACCCTGTTCATGGACTGGACTTGTGTCAAGGTCAGGACCCCAACACCAAGCCCCCGCACAGCACGAACTCTACGAGGAGTAAGCATACGAAACATGGCTAGAAAATGGTCGGCTGCTCAGAACGAAGTAACAGAACGCACTGAAGAACAGCAAGGCCTGTGAAGAGCGACCTGAAAAACAGTAACGAACGAACAAGAATACAATGACTAAGTCACGCGGAACTTGCTGCACGCACTGAAGAGCAGATACAAACCCACAAGCACAAACTGAACGATCTGAAAGCCACGAGTCTGAAAAAGCGCGAATCGTCTCTCGCCAAACTTTTACTAACACGAGATTAGCAAAAGGAGCCCAAAGGGTGCCGCGCTTGGTTCTGAACCGGCCTTTTCTAGTCTCGTCATACGTGGTGTACGTGACCGCGTGGTTGGCGATCGGAAATTCCGACAACTTTGTGCGACCGTGTGTAGACAAAATAAGTTTGACCCAACATCCGTCGGAAAAAATCCTAGGATTTTGTTGTCGGAATGTCCGAACAAAGTCCGACCGTGTGTACGCCCTATTAGAATGATACAACAAGTTACTAAACTCAAAAGAGAACGCAAACTATTGTTTTCAAAGTTGGAAACTATCTTTAATGACTGTCATCAGGCCTTTCAATCTAGCCCAACGGCTATTAATAATACTAAACTTGAAATAGCCCGCCTGGTTTTAGATCTTTTTTTGACTGATTCAGCTGATAAATCTTTACGCAAAGACAACATACTTTATATCTTAAGGCTAATAAACTGGATACACCTATGGCCAGAAGCTTGAAAATCACACAACACGAAAAGAAACCTATCCGTTTGAAAATATCTAGAGAAGCGTATACTAGTAATCCGGTTAAGATTCTGGAGGATTTTCGTACTAATTTGGCTAAACTGTATTCCCCTGCTCCAACATTTAATAAGTCAAAAGCGGATACTCTATTCTCTAGCATTAAACTTCCTAATCTTGATCAAAAACAGCGAGATCTTCTTGAAAGCCCTATTACTAATACAGAGGTTTTGAACACTATAAAACTCTTAAAGCTTAACAAGAGACCGGGCCCTGATGGGTTCTCGGCGGTATACTACAGACAGTTTATACATATATTTACACCAATTTTAACCAGGGCCTTTAATTCAATTCTTAATGGAAATTCGTTTAGAACAGACACAGTCACATCTATTATAGCTATGATTCCCAAACCACATTCTGACTCTTCTTCTTGGTCTAATTATCGCCCTATATCGCTTCTTAATTTGGATATTAAAATATTAGCTAAAATCCTGGCTACTAGATTGAATACTATTGGTCATATAATCCATAAAGACCAAACTGGTTTTATTCCGAAACGTCAGGCAGGCGGCAATATAAGGCGAGCACTCTTACTCATTCACGCAGCTAAAACAAGACATACCCCAGCCTGCCTGGTTTCATTAGATATAAAAAAGGCATTTGACTCTGTCACTTGGCCATATATGGAATATGTACTAGAAAAATGGGGTTTTGGTAACCATTTTCTAACCTGGGTCTCCTCACTTTACAACAAGCCGAGAGCATATATCAAATACTCTGGTTATAAATCTACAATGTTCGACATAAATAGAGGCACTAGACAAGGTTGTCCCCTTTCCCTATTACTTTTTGCCTTATTAATAGAATGCCTAGCACAACTAATTAGAACAAACCCAGATATTAAAGGTATTGAATTGGGTGGTCACCAGCACAAGATATGCCTCTTTGCTGATGATATTCTTGTTTTCCTGTCTCATCCTCATATATCTACCCCAATTCTACTTAACTTATTGCATAATTTTGCTCATATTTCTGGACTTCATATCAATTCCTCTAAATCGAATGCCTTAAATATTTCTTTATCACAATCTGAGTTTCAACATACAAAAACTGCCTTACCTTTTTACCTGGGTTTCAAAACAATTACCCTATTTAGGGGTACAACTCACCATCTCTCTCAAAGATCTGTTTGTGGCTAACTATCTACCGCTCCTGAAACTAACATCAGGTTGTATAAAGCAATGGGCCTCTCTTCCACTTTCATGGTTAGGTAAAATCATATAAAAATGTCAATATTGCCAAAATTTTTATATCTATTTAGGGTGCTACCTATAACTTTACCATCTTATTTTATAAGACTTACTCAATGAAGAGTCCTATCATTCATTTGGGGTACTACTAAACCTCATATACCCAAATCTACACTTTACCTTAATAAATTAAGAGGTGGTTTAGGCTTACCCAATTTTCTATCATACCACAATGCTGCTCAAATGGCACTTCTCCCCAAATACCATGCTACAATCAAAACACCCCTATGGGTGGCTATTGAAGCAGTAGATACCGACCCTATATCGGTTGCCAACATGTTATGGCTTCGCCCGGTTGATAGATTAAGCATATCCAATCATATAACTAAACACACCTTAGCTATCTGGGATAAATTCAAAAATTCGCAAAATCTCCAATCCTCGCATAATCCTCTACTTTCATTCCTTGGTAATCCAGCCTTCTATCCTGCATGGAAATTTCCAAGATCATTTTCTATATGGTCCTCTATGAACCTGAATCGCTTATACAAATTAACTTATTCTACCACAATCCACTCCTTTTCCCATTTTGTGTAAAATCTTTGATATTCCGAGAAATGAAATCTTTCGTTATCTACAAATCAAAAATTTCTATGAACCACTCCTTAGTACGGGTTCATCCCTTAATCAAGTGACTCAATTTGAACGAATTTACATAAGCGACCCACACATCAGAGGACTGATTTCATTATTGTATCAACAACTCAATGGTAATTCTGATGAAAATTTACCCTCATATACTGCTAAATGGGCACATGATTTGAATCGGGTGATTGATACTAAAGATTGGTCGAACACATATGGTTAGCCACTAAAACTTCTTCTCCAAATTGTTATGCTATAGAAACAAATTACAAAGTTCTTACATGGTGGTACCTAGTACCGGCTAGAATAGCAAAATGTATTCCTACATACTCACCTAATTGCTTCAGAGGATGCGATTCTCTAGGAACTCATTTTCATATCTGGTGGCAATTCTGGAAAAACATATTTTTAATGGCCTCTAAAGCCCTTGAAATTTCTATTCTTCTGGATCCTGTTACAGCACTTTTAAATCTCAAGCCCAATACACTTTCTCACACTCAATTCAAATTACTCATTCAAATTACTACTTCAGCCAAACAAACAATTGCCAAAGCGTGGAAGTCTAAATCCTTAATCTTGGCTGAAGCAAAACAGAATCAACAGAGCACTTATATTTGCTAAGATGACAGCTATAGCTGATAACAACAAGATCAATACATTTCGTAAGATATGGCAACCATGGGTTAAACACCACTACCCTAATGACTTTGACCAATCTTTGTTATTACCACACTAGTTTGGATAAATAATATAATAATTAATTGCATAATCTTTGAGCCAGACCACCACCTACACTCCCCTCTCCTTCCTTTTTGATTTATTCCTTATTATTATTCTTTATAAGATATATATCCTATTTCTGGAAAATGTTATTTTGACTATTTGTCTAACTATTAACTTTCTCTTTCATAATCGCATTAATGTATTTGTAAAACTTGTTAAATTTTCATAGTAATAAGATAAGTTCATATCCCTACTATGACACTAACTATATTGATTGTATACTACGTACTCATGCTTTACATTTCTATGTTTATTTAATTTTTTTTTTTTTTTAATTTATGAAAAAAATTCAAAAAACACATTCAACAAACACATCGGGTGACGCTTGTGGAATCACTGCATACTGTTAGTGTCATAGTAGGGATATGAACTTATACAAACTATATTGATTGTACACTACGTACTCATGCTTTACATTTCTATGTTTATTTAATTTTTTTTTTTTTAATTAATGACTTCATTTTTTTTTTATTTATGAAAAAAAATTCAATAAACACATTCAACAAGAAAAAATAATGATGAAAGTGAACCAAAAAATATGTGTGCAATGCAAAAAAAGATGATGTCCAATAGGACGAAACACATCGGGTGACGCTTGTGGAATCACTGCATACTGTTTGTATTACCGAAGGATATCAGCGCGTTTTTACCAATTTTTTTGTAAGTGCAACCTACCATACTGTGTCACACTATGTGCGTTTTTCTGTTTTCTATGCCCATTGCCATGGTGTCAGGGCTGGGCTCAGCCCTTCCTTCTCTGAGCTGGTCATTCAGCTGTCGGCTAATTGCCAGCTCCCATCTCTCTCCACAGTTACTCAGTTACTTAAGCCATCCAGTCCAGAGGGTCTCTGCCTTCGCCTTGGTCAACATCACAAGAAACATCTCCTGCGTTCCTGTTTAACCACTTAAGGACCAGCCTCGTTTTGGATTGTAGGTGTTTACATGTTTAAAACAGGTTTTTCTGCTAGAAAATTACTTATAACCCCCAAACATTATATATGGTTTTTCTTCTAACACCATACAGAATAAAATGGCGGTCGTTGCAATACTTTTTTTTTGCACCGTATTTGCGCAGCGGTCTTAAAAGTGCACTTTTTTTGGGAAAAATTCACTTTTTTGAATAAAAAAATAAGACAACCGTAAAGTTAGCCCAATTTTTTTTATATTGTGAAACATAATGTTACGCCAAGTAGATACCCAACATGTCACGCTTCAAAATTGCGCCCGCTCGTGGAATTTCATCAAACTTTTACCCTCAAAAATCTCCATAGGCGATGTTTAAAAAAATTCTACAGGTTGCATATTTTGTGGTATAGAGGAGGTCTAGGGCTAGAATTATTGCTCTCACTCTACCGGTCATGGCAATACCTCACATGTGTGGTTTGACCACCGTTTTCATATGCGGGTGCTACTCGTGTATGCGTTCGCTTCTGCGCGCGAGCTCGTCGGGGTTTTTTTTAAAAAAACGGGGTTTTTTTTAAAAAATTTTCTTTTTATTTTTGTAATAGAAAAAAGCATGACAGGTCCTCTTAAATATGAGATCCTGGGTCAAAAAGACCTCAGATCTCATATTTACACTAAAATGCAATAAAAAAAAAGTCAAAAAAAGTCATTTAAAAAAAATCATATTGAAAAAAATATGCCTTTAAGAGGCATGGACGGAAGTAACGTTTTAATGTCACTTCCACCCAGCAGTGTCATGGAGACGAGTGGGCGCCATCTTAGCCTCACTCGTCTCTAGGCACACCACAGGGAAGGACGTGATCGCCTCCACCGCTACCGACGGCTCCGGTAAGCGGCGGAGGGCACCGGATCGCGGCGGGAGGGGGGGCCCCTCTCCCGCCACCGATAAAAGTGATCTCGCAGCGAATCCGCCACAGGGACCACTTTTATCTGAAATCCGGCCGCCGCACGAAAACGGGGATACCAGGGTTATGGCAGCTAGCTGCTGCCATAACGATATCCCCGTTCAAAGTTTGGACGTACATCTTTGTGCGGCGGTCGGTAAGTGGTTATAGACTAGCCTTGCTGACATCCCTTCTGGCTCCAGATCCGGCTTGCTGTTCCACTACTTTGATCCCTGACTTCTGGCTTGGCTGACTATCCATTTCTGGCTTTGTTTTGATTACCTTTGTTCTTTTTACTTTTATTATTAAACTAGTGTGATTTAACTGTACTTCTGTCTCGGTCTGATTTCATGGTTTCTGACACATGGATCATCATTTTTACTTCTGATATGGTTCATTGTACACCATCGAGCCTGCTTTCTGATGTTGGAACCTCTCCCTCAATACTGGATGGGGCTCATTCTCAAAATTATTGACTTTTCCATGTTGGATTGAGTTGAGGTCCTCTCCCCATGAATGCCTGTTTGACTCTTATGCTGTATAGTATATGAGTCCACCATCTCTGGTAAGCATGCCAACCTTATCCTTCATTGATTGCACCTTTTAACCACTTCAGCCCCGGAAGGATTTACCCCCTTCCTGACCAGAGCACTTTTTACAATTTGGCACTGCATCGCTTTAACTGCTAATTGCGCGGTCATGCAATGCTGTACCCAAACGAAATTTGCGTCCTTTTCTTCCCACAAATAGAGCTTTCTTTTGATGGTATTTGATCACCTCTGCCGTTTTTATTTTTTGCGCTATAAACGGAAAAAGATCGAAAATTTTGAAAAAAAATGATATTTTCTACTTTTTGTTATAAAAAAAATCCAATAAACTCAATTTTAGTCATACATTTAGGCCAAAATGTATTTGGCCACATGTCTTAGGTTAAAAAAATGTCAATAAGCGTATATTTATTGGTTTGCGCAAAAGTTATAGCGTCTACAAACTAGGGTACATTTTCTGGAATTTACACAACTTTTAGTTTATGACTGCCTTTGTCATTTCATGAGGTGCTAAAATGGCAGGGCGGTACAAACCCCCCCCAAATGACCCCATTTTGGAAAGTAGACACCCCAAAGAAATTGCTGAGAGGCATGTTGAACCCATTGAATATTTATTTTTTTGTTTTAAGTGATTGAATAATGACAAAAAAATAAAAAAATTAAAAAAAAATTACAAAAAGTTGTCACTAAATGATATATTGCTCACACAGGCCATGGGCATATGTGGAATTGCACCCCAAAATACATTCAGCTGCTTCTCCTGAGTACGGGGATACCACATGTGTGGGACTTTTTGGGAGCCTAGCCGCGTACGGGGCCCCGAAAACCAAGCACCGCCTTCAGGATTTCTAAGGGCATAAATTTTTGATTTCACTCCTCACTACCTATCACAGTTTTGAAGGCCATAAAATGCCAAGATGGCACAAAACCCCCCCAAATGACCCCATTTTGGAAAGTAGACACCCCAAGCTATTTGCTGAGAGGCATGTTGAGTCCATGGAATATTTTATTTTTTGACACAAGTTGCGGGAATGTGACAAATTTTTTTTTTTTTTTTGCACAAAGTTGTCACTAAATGATATATTGCTCACACAGGCCATGGGCATATGTGGAATTGCACCCCAAAATACATTCAGCTGCTTCTCCTGAGTATGGGGATACCACATGTGTGGGACTTTTTGGGAGCCTAGCCGCGTACGGGGCCCCGAAAACCAAGCTATTTGCTGAGAAGGCATGGTGAGTATTTTTCAGCTCTCATTTGTTTTTGAAAATGAAGAGACAAGAAAAACGTATATTTTTTTTCTTTTTTCAATTTTTAAAAGTTTGTGACAAAAAGTGAGGTCTGCAAAATACTCACTATACCTCTCAGCAAATAGCTTTGGGTGTCTATTTTCCAAAATGGGGTCATTTGGGGGGTGGTTTGTGCCATCTGGGCATTCCATGGCCTCCGAAACTGTGATAGGCAGTGAAGAGTGAAATAAAAAATTTACGCCCTTAGAAAGCCTGAAGGCGGTGCTTGGTTTTCGGGGTCCCGTACGCGGATAGGCTCCCAAAATAGTCTCACACATGTGGTATCCCCGTACTCAGGAGAAGTAACAGAATTTATTTTGGGGTGTAATTTCACATATTCCCATGGCATGTTTTGAGTAATATATCATTTAGTGACAACTTTGTGCAAAAAAAAAAAAAAAATTTGTCTTTTTCCCGCAACTTGTGTCACAATATAAAATATTCCATGGACTCGACATGCCTCTCAGCAAATAGCTTGGGGTGTCTACTTTCCAAAATGGGGTCATTTGGGGGGGTTTTGAACTGTCCTGGCATTTTATGCACAACATTTAGAAGCTTATGTCACACAATACCCACTCTTCTAACCACTTGAAGACCAAGCCCTTTCTGACACTTTTTGTTTACATGAAAAAATTTATTTTTTTTTTTTGCAAGAAAATTATTTTGAACCCCCAAACATTAAATATTTTTTTTAAAGCAAATGCCCTACAGATTAAAATGGTGGGTGTTTCATTTTTTTTTTTCACACAGTATTTACGCAGCGATTTTTCAAACGCATTTTTTGGGGAAAAAACACACTTTTTAAAATTTTAATGCACTAAAACACACTATATTGCCCAAATGTTTAATGAAATAAAAAAGATGATCTTAGGCCGAGTACATGGATACCAAACATGACATGCTTTAAAATTGCGCACAAACGTGCAGTGGCGACAAACTAAATACATTTTTAAAAGCCTTTACAGGTTACCACTTTAGATTTGCAGAGGAAGTCTACTGCTAAAATGACTGCCCTCGATCTGACCTTCGCGGTGATACCTCACATGCATGGTGCAATTGCTGTTTACATTTGATGCCAGACCGACGCTTGCGTTCGCCTTTGCGCGAGAGCAGGGGGGGACAGGGGTTCTTTTTTTTTTTTCTTAATTTTTTGATTTTTTTTTTATCTTATTTTTAAACTGTTCCTTTCATTTTTATTTTTTTTAAATCATTTTTATTGTTATCTCAGGGAATGTAAATATCCCCTATGATAGCAATAGGTAGTGACAGGTACTCTTTTTTTTGAAAAAATTGGGGTCTATTAGACCCTAGATCTCTCCTCTGCCCTCAAAGCATCTGACCACACCAAGATCGGTGCTTTCCCAATTTCCCAATGGCGCCGTTTACATCCGGCGAAATAGAAGTCATGAAATGCTCGTAGCTTCCGGTTTCTTAGGCCATAGAGATGTTTGGAGCCATTCTGGTCTCTGATCAGCTCTATGGTCAGCTGGCCGAATCACCGGCTGCATTCTCAGGTTCCCTGTTGGGACAGGAGAGCCAGAGAAAAACATGGAAGACAGTGGGGGGGCATTCCCTCCCACTGCTTGTAAAAGCAGTCTAGAGGCTAATTAGCTGCTAGGATTGCTTTTACATGAAAGCCGACCGCTGGCTGAAAAGAATGATACCAAGATGATACCTAAACCTGCAGGCATCATTCTGGTATAACCACTCAAAGTCCAGCAACATACCAGTACGTTGCTGGTCCTTGTTGGGCATATATTGTAAACTTTTTTTTCATGCAGCCTGTGGGCTGCATGAAAAAAAGATATTGATCGGTGGGTATGCCCACCATTAGAATACCTCCCTTCATCCACCCACTTCTAATGATGGGCATACATGCACCATTTATATATGCCGAAGCATGGGGGCATCTTCCCGCAAAAGGCAGGAGCAAATTGCTCCTCCACCCACTGCTGCCCCCATGCTTCGGCATATATGCTGAAGTATGTAACTGTGGTGGTGAAATCACCTCCGACAGCGCTGGAGTCACGGCTTTATATATCGTGGGAGCAAACGCTGTTGCTGTCAAGATAAATAAATCCGCGCTGCAACTGAATGGCGTACCTGCTAAGCAAATGATGGTTAACAAAAAACAAAGTAACATTACAGTATAACAGTAATACTTACCATACCTGCAAAGCAAATACAAAAAAAAAATAGTAAAAAATAAAACATTTAACGCAACCTGTGCCTACCTAAAATAAAATATATATATGCCGAAGCATGGGGGCATCCTCCCGCAAAAGGCGGAGCAAATTGCTCCTCCACCCACTGCTGCCCCCACGCTTCGGCATATATGCTGAAGTATGTAACTGTGGTGGTGAAATCACCTCCGACAGCGCTGGAGTCACGGCTTTATATATCGTGGGAGCAAACGCTGTTGCTGTCAAGATAAATAAATCCGCTCTGCAGCTGAATGGCGTACCTGAAAACAAAAAAGTGGGTAACAATAAAAAAACAAAGTATAAAAAAATTGCATACCTATAAAGCAAACATGATAAAAACATAACAATAAAACATTGCAGTATAGAATGCAGAACAATAGAGAGAGAATAGAGAGAGAACAATAAAACAACAACTATTTTTGGTTTTTTTATTTTATATTTTTTTTGTATTTTTATTTTTATTTTTTTTGTATTTTTTTTTTTTTTTTTTAACACTTTTTTTAGTAACTTTAACTTTTTTAACTGGTACCAGGTTTGGGTCTCTCAAAATGCAATGGCATCTTGGGAGACCCTGTGGAAGTGTGTCCTAGTCTGTGCAGTGCTGTACCCTACGCTAATACTCCACTAGTGTATGGTAGCGTTCAAAACATTCACCAATGCATAGACCAGGATTGTCAGGACAGGAGGGACAACAATACCGGGTGTCACGCCTAAATCCACGCTTGCTGCAGACACGACATCTTTTTTGGGGGGCTCGTTGGGTAGGGGTACTCTGGAGGACATAAGGAAAATGCCTCCCATGCAGCCGGCTTACTGCATTTGGATTGGGAAGGTGAGGTGGAGCACCGTCTGGAAACAGAAGGGCTCTGAAGATCTCTTCCTGGAATTTAAGGAAGGATCCAGTCCATCCTGAAGCTCTGTATAGCACATGAGCATTCAGCAAAGCCAATTGAAATAAATAAACAGACACTTTTTTGTACCAGCGTCTGGCCTTACGGGCAATTAGGTACGGCGCCAACAACTGGTCGTTGAGGTCCACCCCTCCCATATTAAGGTTATATTCGTGGACACAGAGGGGTTTCTCCACAACACCAGTCGCCGTAGTAATTTGGGTCGTCGTGTCTGCATGAAGGGAGGTAAGAACGAAAACATTCTTATTGTCCCTCCACTTCATAGCGAGCAAATTATTACACTGCAAGCAGGCTCTCTCCCCCAGCCTAAGACGGGACTCTACAAGCCACTGGGGAAAGCCCCGGCGATTAGGTCGCACAGTGCCACATGCTCCAATCTGATGATCAAACAAGTGACTAAAAAGTGGCACGCTCGTGTAATAATTGTCCACGTGGTACCCCTTTCCGAATAAGGGTGACACCAAGTCCCACACTATCTTGCCAGCGCTTCCTATGTAGTCAGGGCAGTTTATCGGCTCTACGTGACTATCTTTGCCCTCGTAAACCATAAATCTACATGTATAGCCTGTGGCCCTGTCACAGAGCTTATACATCTTGACCCCGTATCTGGCACGCTTGCTGGGAAGGTACTGTTTGAATGACAAGCGGCCAGAAAACTTAATCAGGGACTCATCAACGCAGACAACTTGATGGGGAGTAAACAAGTCTGCAAAACGTTGGTTGAAGTGGTTTACGAGGGGCCGAATTTTGTAGAGCCGATCGTATGCAGGGTCTCCACGAGGACGACAGAGTTCATTGTCGTTGAAGTGCATGAACCGCAAAATCTGCTCGTATCGTGCCCTGGTCATGGAGGCAGAGAACACGGGCATATGGTGAATTGGGTCAGTGGACCAATATGACCGCAACTCACTCTTTTTAGTTATGCCCATGTTGAGGGAAAGGCCCAGAAAGATCTTAAATTCAGAGACCATAATTGGTCTCCAATCTCTGGCAAGGGAGGACTGGGGAATAGTGGCGATGTGTTGACCAGCGTACAAATTGCTTTGGTCCACAATAGATCTATAGAGATCTTCGGTGAAAAACCGCGAATAAAAATCCAGTGGCGTAAAGTCAACTGTTTCCACCTGAATTCCGGGTTGGCCAGTGAAAGGGGGAAGTACGGGTTCTGCAGAAGTGGTGGGTTCCCAATTCGGATTGGCGAATGCAGCAGGAAGGGCACTATGGGCACGACGGGCCTGTGTTCGTCTTCTTCTTGGTGGCAGCGGGACACTACTTGTGCTTGCCACCTCGCCAGCTTGAACTGCACTTATGGGACTCGCCACGTCACCAAGTGTTACTGCAGTGCTGGATGTACGACCAGGGTGTACTAGGCCGCTGGTGCTTGCCAGTTCACCAGAAGGAGTAGCGGCGCTAGTACTTCTCTGCTCCATACGAGAGCCCTGCGGTTCTTGCACTTCAAGGACAGAAGAAGTTCGGGGTCTGGTACGCCTGACCCTAGCAGGGACCACAACTCCGTCGTCAGAGCTATCTGTCATGGAGCCGCTGTCCTCTACAGGTTCGTATTCTGAGCCTGAACTTGACAGATGAGTGACTTCCTCTTCACTATCTGTCATACTCCGAAACGTGTAGGCCTCTTCACTAGTGTACCTTCAATTTGCCATTTTGGGCTCTAAATTTAGGGGTACACTAGTGAGACTCACAGGCAAAAAAGCTCCTGACTGTTAGCGACTGATTCAAAATGCTACCAAAAAACTGTTAGCGATCGCAGGGATCAGGCCTGACTCTGCGAACGCTGCAGTTATGTGTGCTTAGTGTTTTGTAAGTGTCAGTTATCGATCGATACTGCACTTGGGTGGGCAGGGCTGGGCCGAGGGGCAAAACGCAGGTGCTAGCAGGTATCTGGGCTGATCCCGCTAACACTGTGTTTATGGGAACCCTAAACTGCTGGGGAGTATAGATCTGATCGGATCAGATACTATACCACTAAGGGAGGTGTATGCTGCGTGCGTGGGTTTTAGCGGTACTGGAGCTAACCTGACGCTGCCTGGGGCGACGCAGACCTTATCTGATCCTAAAAACTTAACTTCTATCACCGCCGGGCAATTAGGGGGTTAAACCTTTATAAGGTAATAAACGGCGGGTGCCCTAAAACTGTAATAAACTGTAATAAACTATAATAAACTACAAAAAACAAACTATCTAACCAGCGTCACCCGTAACACTTATACGGTGATCGCTGGTGAAAGGGTTAATTAGGGGGCAATCAGGGGGTTAAAACCTTTAGCAGGTAGTATATGGGGGTCCCTGTCGCTATAAAACACTGACAGCGAACCTATATACTTACCTCCCTAACTAGTGTCACCTGTGTCACTAATACAGCGATCAGAAAAACGATCGCTTAGCGACACTGGCGACGGGAAGTAATCAAGGGGTTAACTTTTATTAGGGGGGGTTAGGGGGGTACCCTGGACCTAAAGGGGGGTATCCTAGACCTAAAGGGGGCTAACCTAACTGCCCTAACACTTATAACTGTCAAACTGACACCAATGCAAAAAAAAAAAAAAAAACTGCTATTGGTGACAGAGTGACAGGGGGTACAGGGGGGTGATCGGGGGGTGACTGGGGGGTGACAAGTGTGCCTGCGTGTTCTACTGTTAGTGTAGTGTTGGTGCAACTTACTTGGATGTCTTCACTCCTCGGCGCCGGAACGAAAAGACCGACTCGAGGAGGGATAACATCACTTCCTTTCCCTCTGTTTACATTACAGAGGGAAAGGAAGCATTTTCATTTGCCGGGAGCGATCGGGAGGGGGTGGCCAACAATGGATGGCCTCCCCCTCACCTCTCATCGCCCGCGAACAGGAGCCGACCGCCTATGGCACCGGGGGGGGGTCCGATCGGACCCCCCACCCGCGGGAGGCAGATCACGTATGGGTACGTGATTCTGCCTGCCCGTGCCATTCTGCCGCAGTATATGTGCGTTAGGCGGTCGGCAAGTGGTTAAAGATCACGTTTTCATTCACCTTGAGAATTGTGAGAGACTTTTCAATGCACGTGATCCATTTTGCAAGAGGTACTTCCCATGATGTTCACCTATGAACTTTGATTTATTCACTTTGAATATTACTTTTTCATTACACACATTTATTGGTTCACTTTCATCAGTATTTTTTATGACTTTGTTCATTCATCATATTCATTGTTTGGACCTCACTGGTTCCTATTTATGCTTTTTTCAACTGTTTACAATTGGAGCACCACGTTATTGTTTTATATGTTTTGGATACACTATGAGGGTTATTTACTAAAGGCACTTCCACTCTGCACTACAAGTGCACTGCAAGTGCACTTGGAAGTGCAGTCACTGTAAATCTGAGGGGGACATGGAAGGAAAATAAAAAAACGCATTTTAGCTGGCACATAATTGGATGATAAAATTGGCAGTTTCCCCTCATTTAAGATCTACTCGCAGTCGCTTTAGATCTGAGGGGGAGATCTGAAATGAGGGGAAGCTCTGCTGCTTTTATCATCCAATCATGTACAAGCAAAAATGCAGTTTTTTTTTTTTATTTTCCTTGCATGTCCCCCTCAGATCTACAACGACTTCACTTCCAAGTGCACTTGCAGTGCACTTGTAGTGCAAAGTGGACTTGCCTTTAGTAAATAAACCCCTTTGTGCGCAAAATTTTTTATATTCTATTGCTAACACAGATGATGGCCATGGAGGATCATACATTTCTACATTAAACTATCAATTCAAAATTGATAGGAAGTTAAATACTAAACACTATAAGAATAGTTTACTCTGTTTAGAATCTATGAGTTTAAAAGGCAACATAACATAATCTAATCTATTCCCGTTTTAGCCACAAAGGGAAGCCAACTACCATATAAGCAGTGATAGTTTCATAATGTATTGATATGTAATAAGCTGATTTTTCAAAGAGCAATTTGTTCTGCTTCCTTCAGTGGTAAAGTGATTTCTATTATTTCCAGTACCGGAAGCTGTTGCATATTAGTTAACATTATTAAAGTTCCCTTAGGCATTTTGGTGAAGCATTAGCAGTAATGCTAAATCTGTATAATCCATTTTTATAGTACATCCCTAGAAAGTTTTGCGTTACAAGAAGACCCAGGGCAATAATAAAATCAATGAGTCCACTTTAAAAATCTAAAGGCATTTGCATTTTAGTAGGTGTTTATCAATAGAGTAGAGCATTTTATTCTTTATCTGGGTACAAATTATACTGTAATTGTTTCTTAGATTTTGAAACAATCAAGGTTAAGTGAGTACTCAAAAATTTTAGTAATTTTACCTAGGATTTTTACTTGCTATTGAGCATTTAAAACAAGGCTTTGCTTTCCTCACTTAAGGGTGTATATATAATGTGCTAGTGACAATAGTATCAGCACTAATCACCAACAAATCATAGTTACATAGTTAGTCATGTTAAAAAAAGACACAAGTCCATCTATTTCAACCAATTAAAAAAAAAAAAAAAAAACAACCATACAATCCCATATACACAATCCTATACTCGCAGGTGATCCAAAGGAAGGTGAAAAACCCCAGAAAAAAATAATCCAATTTGCTACAGCAGGGGAAAAAATTCCTTCCTGCTCCCCTGAGAGGCAATTGGATATTCCCTGTGTCAGTTTTACCTATAAATGTTAGTACCCAGTTATATTATGTACATTTAGGAAAGAATCCAGGCCTTTTTTAAAGCAATTTACTGAGCTGGTCAGAACCACCTCTGGAGGGAATCTATTCCACATTTTCACAGCTCTTACTGTGAAGAAATATTTCTGTATTTGGAGATAAAATCTCTTTTCCGCTAGACATAAAGAGCCCCCCTGTCCTCTGTCCTCTTCTCAAGAAAGAATAAATTCAGTTCCTCTAATCTTTCCTCATAGCTGAGCTCCTCCATGCCCCTTATCAGTTTGATTGCCTTTCTCTGCACTTTCTCCAGTTCCCCGGTATCCTTTTTGAGAACTGGTGCCCAAAATTGAACTGCATATTCCAGATGAGGTCTTACTAATGATTTGGACAGTGGCAAAAAGATCTCTCTCTGGAGTCCATACCTCTCTTAATACAAGAAAGGACTTTGCAAAAAGAAGTAGAAGCTACACCAGCTTCTTGAAAAAATGCACTTTGTAGGCACAGCATGAGGCGGTATGTATTAAAAAGGATTACCAAATTTTATTAGATATACATAAAAATACAACAAACATAGAAAGGGGATTCTAAAAACATCCTCCATCCAAACAGATACCCAAAACTATTATATGGAGGTAAGGAGCCACAGTGTGTCAGAGTATGTTGAAGTCCAACAATGTAATCGAAAGGTCAATGTAGATCACAGGAACATGGCCCAATATTGCTCCATACTTTAAATGCCAACGCGTTTCGCAATATACACTTGCTTCTTCAGGACTGATTGGGTGGGTGCTGTTTATGGATTCACAAATATACAATATTACACATATATCAAAGCCACATACATGAAATATTTTCAATTATTACATTTTATCTTTGAATATTGTACACATATATTTGTGTGTGCAAACATATATAGACAGGGATTGTGCTTGCCTGATCAAACTTCGGATGTAGAGAAGAGTACAATATACGATCTCGAGGGTGGACATAGGAGACATCTAAAAAGGACGATGTGGGAGATTGAGACTCTCCAGAAAAGGACAATCACCACTGCTATCAGCAACAGAAGCCAGCCAGATATGACAAACATAGAACAGGTGGAGAATATCAAAAGTATGCTAAGGGGTAATATATATATATATATATATATATATATATATATATATATATATATATATATATATATATATATATATATATATGTATGTGTTAATGTAGCAAAATGAAGTGACTAAATCTAAGGCATCATAAGTATATACATACATATATAAGAAAAATCTTACCCCATAGACTATAAACTGTCATATCGCATAGCAAGCTTTAGTAGGTGGCTGAAGGTGGATCAAACATGCTTTGCAAGGGAGGAGGATATGCTGAGAATACATCGAATCACATAGTTACTGTAGCAGATACTGCCAGAAATGCAGGTGTACCAGGGTAACTGCCTATTAATTTCTATAAGAGAAAAGATAAGGATCTAATAAACCTAATAAAGAGTCTGGAGGATATTAGTTATGAGGAAAGGTTGCGAGCACTGAACTTGTTCTCTCTGGAGAAGAGACGCTTGAGAGGGGTTATGATTTCAATTTACAAATGCTGTACTGGTGACCCCACAATAGGGATAAAACTTTTTCGCGGAAGGGAGTTTAACAAGACTCGTGGCCACTCATTAAAATTAGAAGAAAAAAGGTTTAGCCTTAAACTACGTAGAGGGTTCTTTACTGTAAGAGGGGCAAGGATGTGAAATTCCCTTCCACAGGCGGTGGTCTCAGCGGGGGGCATTGATAGTTTCAAGAAACTATTAGATACGCACCTGAATGACCACAACATACAGGGATATACAAGGTAATACTGACATATAATCACACACATAGGTTGAACTTGATGGACTTGTGTCTTTTTTCAACCTCACCTACTATGTAACTTAGTTCCGCCCAAGGAAGGGAGGGACAAGGGCGGAGGCAGCCCACCAAGATGAGGAACCACCCCCAGGGAGGTGATGAATTGCTAGTAGGAGTACAACCCTCCATGGGTGGGGGCTGTATGACATGCATATGCCCTTCCATCTGACCAGAACGCCTACATCTCCATCCACCGGAGTCCAACAGGCAAAGGCAAAGGAGATACACTCAAGCATGGGCTGTGGAAAAAGGGGATTGCGGAAAAAGGGGATTGGGGTAACAAATTAATATGATGCAAAAACAAAAAATATAAATAAAAATAAATATTATAAATAATAATAGAGCAAGCAAATACTAATGATTGAAATTACTAATGATTTGTACAGGGGCAAAATTATCTCTCTCTCCCTGGAGTCCATATTTCTCTTACAAGAAAGGAAGTTGCTCGCTTTAAAAACTGCAGCTTGGCATTGCATGCTATTATTAAGCTTATGATGCACCAAAACCCCCAGATCCTTCTCCACTATGGATTCCCCCCGTTGTACCACCCTAGTATGTATGATGCATGCATATTCTTAGCCCCAAAGTGCATAACTTTTTTTAAATTTCTCAACATGAAACCTTATTTGCTACATAGTCTCCCAATTAAACAGTGCATTGAAGTCACCTTGTAAATTGGAGAATGTTATTAACATCCTTGGTGTCATCACCCAGACCCTATATCATTTATAAAGGTAGTAAAAAGTAAGGGTCCCAACACTGAACCTTGGGGTACACCACTGATAACCTTAGACCATTCAGAATAAGAATCATTAACAAATACTCTCTGAATTCTGTCTTTTAGTCAGTTTTCTATCCATTTACAAAATGATCTTTCCAAGCCTATAGACTTTACATTAGTCATGTGCGGGGAACTGTGTCAAACGCTTTTGCAAAATTCAAGTATACTATGTCCACAGCCACCCCTCTGTCCAAGGTTTTATTTACCTCTATAAAAAGAAATCAAGTTTGTTTGACAACTTCTGTCTTTTTTTAATCCACGCTGTCTGTTGCTTAAAATATTTTTTTCCAGCAAGAACTCAACTATGTGGTCTTTTATTAAACTTTCCAGTATCTTCCCAGACTATAGATAAACTAACAACTAACTATGCCAATCCAGTGGTACTATTCCAGTCATTAACAAGTCTCTAAAGATTTGAAATGACAAAGTTCAATTCTTTTAGGATCCATGGGTGGATGCCTTCTGGTCCAGGTGCTTTATCCACCTTGATTCTGTATAAATATTTCTGGACCATATCACTTTTGAGCCATTGTGGATCATTTGGGGCTGTGTCAATACCACCTCCATTATGAACATGAGCTCCCCTATGCTCCTTTGCATACACAGAGCTGAAGAAAGTATTTAATAAATTTGCCATCTCTTTGTACCCAGTCACCCACTCCAGATTATTTTATAAAGGGCCTACATGCTCAGACTTGACCTTTTTACTATTAATATATTTGAAGAATTTTTTTGGGGTTTGTCCTGCTATCTTTTACAATCTGTCATTCGTTATGAATTTTTGCATCCTTTTTACATGTTCTGTTATATTCTTTGTAACATTTAAACAATGATAGTGTTCCTTCATTTTTATATTTTTTAACCACTTCAGCCCTGGAAGGTTTTACCCCCTTACCAAAAAGCATTTTTTGTGATTCGGCACTGCGTCGCTTTAACTGACAATTGCACAGTCATGCCACACTGTAACCAAACAAAATTGACGTCCTTTTTTTCCCACAAATAGAGCTTTCTTTTGGTGGTATTTGATCACCTCAGCGGGTTTTATTTTTTGCGCTATAAACAAAAGAAAAGCCACAATTTTGAAAAAAAAAACACAATATATTTTACTTTTTGCTATAATAAATATCCCAAATTTAAAAAAACAAAAACAAATTGTTTCCCTAGTTTAGGCCGATATTTATTCTTCTACATATTTTTGGTAAAAAAAATAAGCTTATATTGATTGGGTTGCGCAAAAGTTATAGTGTCTACAAAATAGGGGATAGATTTATGGCATTTTTATTATTATTTTTTTACTAGTAATGGCGGTGATCTGCGATTTTTATCGGGACTGCGATATTGCGGCGGACAAATCGAACACTTTTGACACATTTTTGGGACCAGTGACAATTATACAGCGATCAGTGCTATAAAAATGCACTGATTACTGTATAAATGTCACTGGCAGGGAAGGGGTTAACACTAGGGGGCGATCAAGGGGTTAACTGTGTTCCCTAGGTGTGTTCTAACTGTGGGGGGATGGGACTGACTCGCGACGGCAAAAGGTGAACGTAAAGGTAACGTCGTTTTGCCCACCCATGCCATTCTGCCGCAGTAAAATTGCTGTCGGGGCTGGGCCCAGCCCTTCCTTCTCTGAGCTGGCCACTCAGCTGTTGGCTAATTGCCAGCTCCTATCACTCCACAGTGACTCACCTGTTGATGATCCCGCTTGTCGGTCCTGCCTACTTAATCCGTCCAGTCCAGATCTCTGCCTTCGCCTTGGACACTACTCTAGAGACTCTCTCCTGTGTTCCTGTTAAAGACTTGCTTTGCTGACAGTCCTTCTGGCTCCCTGAGGTTTTGGCTTGTCTGACTATCTGTTCCAGTTCCTGAACTTTGGCTATGTTTTGACTACATTTATTTTACCTTTTTTTTATTATTAAACAGGTGTGATTTAACTGTACTTCTGTCTCAGTCTGATTCATGGTTTCTGACAACTGTGGCGGGAGGTCAGGAACCGGTTAAAAGCTTTTTTGTTACTATTTATAGCTTTTTTAACTTTGTAAGTAAGCCACATAGGTTTTATTTTTAGCCTTTTAAACTTATTGCGCATGGAAATATACTTTGCAGTTAGTTTGCATACAGTCTTTTTGAAGTTCTATGTTCATCGATGCCAATATTCCCTCTCGGTCTAAGTCTTTTAGAGCAGCCCTCATCCTTGGAAAATTTGGTCTCTGAAAGTTAAGTGTTGTTATATTTCCCGTATGTGTTTGTTGCTTACAGCTAACATTAAATTAAATCATGTTATGGTCACTGTTACCCTGATGTTCTTTTACATGAATATTGGTAAAAAGCTCTGCATGGTTTGAGATTACCAGGTCCAGCAGAGCATCATTCCTAGTCCGGGCCTCAAAAAACTGGACCATAAAATTGTCTTGTAATAGGTTTATAAATTTTTGCCCTTTAACTGTTCCAGCAGTGCCACTACTCCAATAAATTTGCAGGTATTTAAAATCCCCCATTATTATCACTGTCCCAGTCCTTGCAGTACTTTCTGTCTGTGCAAGGAGCTGAGTCTCCACCTCCTCATTAACACCGGGAAAAAAAAAATTCTATAACAAACTCCATTGATGACCTTTGTAGTACGCACACCTATGTACATTTCCACCCATAATGCTTCATACTCATCACACTCTCCATCAACTATGTTCTCTTTTACACTCGTTTTGAGATCACTTCGCACATACAGACAGATACCACCACCCCTCCGTTTTATACTCTCTTTCCAAAATAGAGCATAGCCAGGAAAATTAATAGCCCAGTCATGTGAAGAATGAAGCCAAGATTCAGCAATACCAATTAAATCATAGTTCTCCTTGTGCACCAGAGCTTCCAAGTCACCTATTTTGCCCGGCAGACTTCTGGCATTGGTGAACAAACACTTTAATTCATTGTCACATTTTGCACTCTTATTTTGCATATTTTTTTTTAAGTACAAATAGTACCATTTCCAATGGTTGTTTAAAACATAAGAACCTTAATATCACCTGCTATAGCCTTCCCCCCCATCTTTCCCCATTCCACCCATCAATAGGGGATGACCCCTGTCTGACCTATCTGCCCCATTATAATCTAATTCACCCTCCTCTCTCAATCCAATTTAAATACTTCTCCAGCCTTACCATTAACCTCTCTCCCAGGACAGCAGACCCCCTTACATTTTGCTGCAAACCATCTCTAGCATATAGGTTGTACCCCAATGAAAAGCCAGCCCAGTGCTCTAAAAACTCAAATCCCTCCTTCTTACACCAGGTCTTTAGCCATGCATTCAGTTCTCTAATATTCCCCTGTCTTTCCTGCTTTGTGCATGGCATAGGCAATATTTCAGAGAATATCACCTTGGGGGTTCTTCCCTTTAACTTGTAGCCTAGTTCTTTAAATTGAATCTTAAAGAACCTCCACCTTCCATATATTCTGTCATTGGTTCCAACATGGACCAAAAAAGCTGGGTCATGCCCAGTCCCTCCCAGTAATTTATCAACCACCACATGCCAAACCCTGGCACCAGGGAGACAGTAAACAATTCGGTTGAGGCAATCATGGCAACAAATTTTTCAATTAGTCCTGATTAGGGATGAGCAGAACACCCCCCGGTTTGGTTTGCACCAGAACCTGCAAACGAACTGAAAATTTGCGTGAACTTTAGAACCCCATTGAAGTCTATGGGACTCGAACGTTCGAAATCAAAAGTGCTAATTTTAAAGGCTAATTTTGCATGGTATTGTCCTAAAAAGGGTTTGGGGACCCGGGTCCTGCCCCAGGGGACATGTATCAATGCAAAAAAAAAGATTTAAAAATGGCTGTTTTTTTCGGGAGCAGTGATTTTAATAATGCTTAAAGTGAAAAAAAAAAAAGTGAAATATTCCTTTAAATATCGTACCTGGGGGGTGTCTATAGTATGACTGTAAAGTGGCGCGTGTTGCCCATGCTTAGAACAGTACCTGCACAAAATGACATTTTTAAAGGAATAAAACTCATTTAAAACTTGTGGCTTTAATGTAATGACGGGTCCCGGCAATATGGATGAAAATCGGTGAGAGAAACGACATGGGTACCCCCCCAGTCCATTACCAGGCCCTTTGGGTTTTGTATGGATATTAAGGTGAGTGCCTTACCCAAATTAAAAAAAGGAAAGGCGTGGGGCCTCCAGGCCCTATATACTCTGAACAGCAGTATACAGGAGGTGCAAACAAGAAAGGGACTGTAGGTTTGTTGTTAAGTAGAATCTGTTTGTAATTTTGAACTGGTACATTTTTAAAGTGTAGCTCCAGCCAAAAAATCTATTTTAAGCTTTTTTGGAAAATATAGGGAAGGGTTATCACCCCTGTGACATTTGTTTTGCTGTCTGTGCACCTCTTCAGAAGATTTCACCTCACTTTCTGTCCCAATGACAAATGTTTTTTGAAAATTTGGGGTTTTTAGTGAAACAAGGATTGTTGATAAAGCATCAGTGGAGAGGAGACACGTTTTTTCCCATATTTACAGGAGAGCATTTCCCTTCCTAGGGGTAGATTTCATCTCACTTCCTGTTGTCGCCTTCCGTTTGCAAGTATGAGTCGTTTGTAAGTTGGATATTTGAAAGTAGGGGCCTGCCCTATATACTCTGCAGAAATTGGGGTCTTAGGTGTTGGTGTTGCCACAACACTGTAAGCCCTCACAGTTACTCTTGGTGGGTGCAGGAACAGGCCCTGCTGTGAAATATTAGATCAAGAATTGTAATTACATGCACCTGTTGAACAGGGGCAGAAAAAATGGGCCTTTGGTGGTGCTGGTGCCACAACACTGTAAGTCCTCAGTTACTCTTGGTGGGCGCAGAAATGGGCCCTGCTGTGAAATATTAGATCAAGAATTGTAATTACATGTCCCTGTTGAACATGGGCAGAAAAATTGGGCCTTAGGCACTGGTGCCACAACACTGCAACCCCTCCCAGATACTCTAGTTGGAGCACAGGAACGAGCCCTCCTGCAAAATATTGCATCAAAAATTGTAATTGCACGCCCTGTTAAACAGGGGATGAAAAATTGGGCCTTACCACTGGTGGCGGCACCCAGAACCAAAAATATTCTTACAAGCCATCAGCATGATCATTGAGGAGGAAGAGGATAGTCACTCAGCATAACAGGATAGTCACTCAGCATCAGCATAGGCAGTCTTGAAGGGATCTGACATTTCAAAAAAAAATTATTCGGTTACATCAGCATCAGGTGCTTGGTAGCTGGTGGTGATCCAAGACTGATTCATTAATGTGAAGGTCAGTCGATCGACCGAGTCGGTGGATAGGCGCACCCTGTGATCGGTTACAAAACCTCCAGCAGCACTGAATGTGCTTTCCGAAAGAACGCTGGCAGGCCAGTATCTCAATTGCATACTGTGCAAGCTCTGGCCAGTGATCCATCCTCAAGACCCAGTAACCCAGAGGATTTACGGTGGGAAAGGTGTCCAAGTCAGATCTTGCCCTTAGGTATTCCTGCACCATGTAAAACAGACGCTGGCGATGGTTGCTGGAACAGATCATACCTTGGGGCTGCGGACTAAAAAATTGTCTGAATGCATCGGTCAGATGGCCATCTGCTCCACCGCTCCTTCTTTGACTGATCAAAGCCTCAGCAACACGTTGTCCAGGAACAGGAGTTTGTAACCTCCCACTCTCTGGGAACGCGTTGCACAGACCTTTCTGCAAGGCCTCCCGAAGATGTTTCATCCTCTGCTCCCTCTGCGATGGCAAGATAAGGTCCGCAACCTTACCCTTGTAACGTGGATCAAGGAGGGTTGCCAGCCAGTAACGATCCCTCTCCTTGATACCATGAATATGAGGATCCTTCCGCAGGCTTTGCAGGATCAGGGAGGCCATGCAGCGTAGGTTTGCTGAGGCATTCGGTCCATAGTCCCCTGGGTCACTAAGGATGACATGATCCACAGCCACCTCCTCCCAGCCACATACAAGTCCATGGGTTTCTTAAGACTGTAAATGATCCCCTGAAGACTGCTGCTAAGTGCCAGGCTCCACCTCCATGCTGACACAATCCTCCTCCTCATCCTCGTCCTCTTCCTGTGTGATCGACGGGCACGCAAGAACACTGTCTGGATAAAGGGGGCCTTGAGAGCTAAGGAAGTCCTCCTCTTCCTGCCTCTATTCTGCCTCAAGTGCCCTGTCCATTATTCCATGCAGCGTGTGCTCCAACAGGTGGACAAGGGGGACAGTGTTACTGATGCATGCACTGTCACTGCTCACCATCCTCATGGCCTCCTCAAATGGCAAAAGGACAGTGCATGCATCCTTGATCATGGCCCACTGGCGTGGGAAAAAAACAAGCTTCCCTGACCCTGTCCTGGTGCCATAGTCGCATATCATTGATGGCCCTCTGCTGCGTGTGCAGCCGCTGCAGCATGGCCAACGTTGAGTTCCACCTGGTGGGCATGTCACAGATTAGGCAGTTTTTGGGCAGGTTAAATTCCTTTTGGAGGTCAGCCAGCTAAGCACTGGCATTATATGACTGGCGGAAATGCACACAGACTTTCCTGGCCTGCCTCAGGACATCCTGTAAGCCCGGGTACCTGCCCAAGAACCACTGCACCACCAAGTTAAGGATGTGAGCCAAACAGGGCACATGGGTCAGTTGTCCCTGTCGGAGGGCGGAGAGGAGGTTGGTGCCATTGTTGCAAACCACCATTCCTGGCTGAAGCTGGCATGGCATTAACCACCTCTGAGCCTGCCCCTGCAGAGCTGACAGAATCTCTGCCCCAGTGTGGCTCCTGTCCCCCAAGCACACCACCTCAAGCATCGCATGGCATCTTTTGGTCTGTGTACTTGCGCAGCCCCTTGAACGCCTACGGAGCACCGCTGGTTCCGAGGACAAAGCACAGGAAGAGGCCATGGAGGAAAAAGAAGAGGAGGGGGTGGAGGAGAGAGGTGTGTCAGAATCACCAGTAGTAGAATTTTCGAGGGGTGGTGGCGGAACAACCTTCAACACTACTGCACCTTGTCCTGCATCCTTTCCAGCTGCCAGAAGAGTCACCCAATGCGCTGTGAAAAATAGGTAATGTCCTTGTCCATGCCTGCTGGACCATGAGTCAGCGGCAATATGCAACTTACCGCTGACAGCCTTGTCCAGCGAGGCCAAGATATTGCCTTCCACATGCTGGTAGAGAGCCGGAATCGCCTTCCATGAGAAAAAGTGGTGTTTGGGAACCTGCCACTGAGGAACTGCACATTCCACAAACTCACGGAAGGGGGCAGAGTCTACCAACTGAAAAGGCAGCAGTTGAATTGCTAGCAATTTAGCCAAGCTAGCATTCAACTGCTGGGCATGTGGATGGCTGGGAGTGAACTTCTTTCAGCAGTGCAGCAGCTGGAGTGGGGAAATTTGCCTGGTACAATCTGACGTCGGTGTACCGATAGCAGATTGCCCGCAAGTACTTGGCTGTGACACACAATTCTACACCTTCATTCCTCTCAGTGCAGTTCTCAGAGAAGACTGAAGGTATAGTGGGGTTGGAGATCCCAGCTAATGAGGAGCAAGGAGAGGTCCTCTTTGTTCTTTGGTGTGGGTCTTTTAGGTACGCTTGCTAACGAACTGCATGGCAGGTCAACATATGTTTGGTCAAGCATATGGTGCCCAAGCGGTGATGTTTTGGCCACGCGAGATATGCTTGAGACATATGTTGCAAATAGCAGCGGTGGGATCTGATGCACTCGTCTCAAAGGCCCACACCAAAGAACTTTTGGAATAATGCAGGGAGGGAGGCTCCCGCTGTGTGACGCTTCTCCTCTTCTGACGGTTCTTAAATAACGGGGGGCGGGGCCACCCGGTGACCCCGCCCCTCTCTGACGCACGGTGACTTGACGGGACTTCCCTGTGACGTCACGGGGAATGCCACAGGGAAGTCCCATCATGTCCCCGTGCGTCAGAGGGGGGTGGGGTCACTGGGTGGCCCCACCCCCCGTTATTTAAGAACCGTCAGAAGAGGAGAAGCGTCGCACAGCGGGAGCCTCCCTCCATGCCCCCATGGATGTGGAGCAGCCCGGAGAAGAAGATGAAGAAAAGAAGTAGATTAAGAAGAGAAGAAGACGAAGAAGAGAAGAAAATAAAGAAAAGAGCGGGAGCCTCCCTCCATGCCATGGATGCGGAGCGGCCCGAGGAGAAGAAGGGAAGAAGATGCCGCGGAGGAGATGCTGGACGAGAACACAGAAGAAGAACCAGAAGAAGATGAAGGAAGATAGAAGAACGAAGACGCATTTAAATAAAGGAATTGTCAAGAACTGTCTCTTGTCATTTTTAACATTTTTGACAGTTTTTTAGTGAAATGGTAGGGGTACTTTTGTACCCCCTTACCATTTCACACAGGGTGGAGGGCCGGGATCTGGGGGTCCCCTTGTTAAAGGGGCCTCCCAAATTCCAATAAGCCCACCGCCCGCAGACCCCCACAACCACCGGCCAGGGTTGTGGGGATGAGGCCCTTGTCCTCATCAACATGGGGACAAGGTGTTTTGGGGGGCTACCCCAAAGCTCCCTTCCAATGTTGAGGGCAAGTGGCCTGGTACGGTTCGGGGGGGGCTCTCTCATCCCCCCTCTTTTCCTGCGGCCTGCCAGGTTGCGTGCTCGGATAAGGGCCTGGTATGGATTTTTGGGGGGACCCCACACTGTTTTTTTTTTTTTAATTTTGGTGCGGGGTTCCCCTTAACCACTTGACAACTGGGCACTTAAACCCCCTTCCTAACCAGACCAATTTTCAGCTTTTGGTGCTCTAACATTTTGAATGACAATTACTCAGTCATGCAACACTGTATCTATATGAAATTTTTGTCCTTTTTTTCACACAAATAGAGCTTTCTTTTGGTGGTATTTAATCTGGGTTCTTTATTTTTTGCGCTATAAAAGAAAAAAGACCGAAAAATCTGTAAAAAAAAGAAATTTTTCTTCATTTCTGTTATAAAATTTTGCAAATTATTAATTTTTCTTCATATATTTTGGCCAAAATTTATACCGCTACATATCTTTGGTAAAAATAACCCAAATCAGTGGATATTATTTGGTCTTTGTGAAAGTTATAGAGTCCAAAAGCTATGGTGCGAATATCTGAAAATTGATCACACCTGAAGTACTGATGGCCTATCTAATTTCTTGAGACCCTAACATGCCAGAAAAGTACAAATACCCCCCAAATTACCCCTTTTTGGAAAGAAGACATTCCAAGGTATTTAGAAAGATGCATGATGAGTTTTTTGAAGATGTCATTTTTTCCCACAATTCTTTGCAAAATCAAGTTTTTTTTCTTACTTTTTTTTTTTCACAAAATTGTCATATTAGCAGGTTATTTCTCACACACCGCATATGCATACCACAAGTTACACCCCAAAACACATTTTGCTATTACTCCCAAGTACGGCGATACCACATGTGTGAGACTTTTACACAGCGTGGCCACATACAGAGGCCCAACATGCAGGGGAGCACCTTCAGGCGTTCTGGAGTGCCCAGGCCAATTCTGACATTTCTCTCCTACATGTAAAAATCATCATTTATTAGCTAGAAAATTACATAGAACCCCAAAACATTATATATGTTTTCTTAGCAAAGACCCTAGAGAATACAATGGCGGTCGTTGCAACTTTTTATCTTTTTTTGGCGTGAAGTTACGCCAAGTAAATAGATACCCAACATGTCACCTTTCAAAACTGCATACGCTTGTGGAATGGCGCCAAACTTTGCTACTCAAAAATCCCCATAGGCGACGCTTTAAAATTTTTTACTGGTTACATGTTTTGAGTTACAGAGGAAGTCTAGGGCCAAAATTATTGCTCTCGCTCTACCGATCGCAGCAATACCTCACATGTGTGGTTTGAACACCGTTTTTATATGTGGGCGGGACTTACGTATGCGTTCGCTTCTGCATGCGAGCACACAGGGACAGGGGCGCTTTAAAATTTTTTTTTTTTTTTTTTTTTTTATTGTTCATTTTACTTTTATTTATTTTAGTTTGATGCTTTTTTCCCCCCAAAATTTTTTTTGACCACTTTTATTCCTATTACAGGGAATGTAAACATCCCTTGTAATAGGAATATGGCATGACAGGTCCTCTTTACAGCGAGATATGGGGTCAATAAGACCCCACATCTCACCTCTAGGCTGGGAAGCCTGAAATAAAAAAAAAAAAAAAAAAAAAAAAACGATCCTGGCTTCGATCGTAGCGGTGAGTCCGTAGAAGCACTGGAGGGCGGCGGGAGGGGGGGACATCCCCTCTCGCCTCCCGTAAGAATAATCAAGCAGTGGAACAGCCGCTATGATCATTCTTATGGTGTAGGGAATCGCCGGCTGAAAAAGCTGATATCTGAATGATGCCTGTAGCTGCAGGCATCATTCAGATATCACCGCACAAAGTCAAGGACGTTGTATGACGGCCGGTGGGCGGGAAGTGGTTAAAACGCATTATTTTTTTTTAGCACAAAGTTATCCATTTATACAATATTTCTACCACATAACATGTACATACCAAAAATGACACCCCAAAATAGATTCTCCTACTCCTCCTGAGTACGGCGATACCACATGTGTGAGACTTCCACAGCCTGGCCACATAGAGAGGCCGAGTACATCCGAGTATGGCTCAGCATGGCAGGGTATGGCGGGGTATTGCAGAGTATGGCGGGGTATTGCAGAGTATGGCGGGGTATTGCTGAGTATGACTGGGTATCACCAAGTTTTGCAGAGTACTGCGGGGTATTGCAGAGTACTGCGGGGTATTGCGGGGTATTGCAGAGTACTGCGGGGTATTGCAGAGTACTGCGGGGCATTGCAGAGTAGTGCACAGCATTGCAGAGTAATGTGGGGGTATTGCAGAGTAATGTGGGGCATTGCAGAGTAGTGCACAGCATTGCAGAGTAATGTGGGGCATTGCAGAGTATTGCACAGCATTGCAGAGCGTTAGGGATAGCTGAGCATGGATGGATGGATGGCTGGATGTCTCTGTGCAGCGCTGTGGGCACTACACATCCAGCCCACAGCGCTGCAGCCATTCATCCATCTCCCTCTCCGCTCACAGTGTACCGATCGGTACACAGGAGGGGAGGAGAGGAACCGGCGTCATCAGATGACGCCGGTCTGTTTACATGTGATCGCGCCGTCATTTGACGGCGCGATCACATGGTAAACGGCCGCGATCAGCGGCCATTTACCGGGATTCGTGATGCGCCGGGTCCTTAGGACCCGGCGGTCACGGATGTGTTCGGGTGCGCGCCCCAGCGGCATAGTACGTCCTCCCAGAGTTATCCAACCGCCCTGCAGCCGTCATTCGGCTATGGGCCGGTTGGTAAGTGGTTAATATCCATACCAGACCTGAAGGGTCTGGTATGGAATTTAGGGGGACCTCCCACGTCTTTTTTTTTTTTTTTTTAATTGTGGTTCGGGGGTCCCCTGTGGGGAATTCCCATGCCGTTTTTATCAATGAACTTCTATGTGTATTGTCGGACCGGCAATGCATTAATAGCCGCGAGTAGTTTTAAATTACTTTTTTCCTTTTGAAATGTCATTTTGCTGTCAGACTGTTCTAAACACGGGAAACATGCGCCCCTTTACAGGCATACTATAGACACCCCCCAGCTACGAAATTTAAAGGGATATTACATTTTCACTTCAAGCATTATTAAAATCACTGCTCCCGAAAAAACGGCCGTTTTTAAAACTTTTTTTTTTGCATTGATCCATGTCCCCTGGGGCAGGACCCAGGTCCCCAAACACTTTTTATGACTGCCATGCATATAAGCCTTTAAAATTAGCACTTTTAATTTCTCCCATAGACTTTTAAAGGGTGTTCTGCGGCATTCGAATTTGCCGCGAACACCTGAAATTGTTTGACTCGAACTCGAAGCTCATCCCTAGTCTTCAGGTAGATATACTGTAGGTGCAACTGTGCAGGGTACACAGTACACTTACTGTAAATACTGTGAAAACACCTGCCTACTCTATCTAACTTAAATCAAATGACAATGTCTCTCTGTCTATCTATCTCTCTCTGCCGCCGCAACACACTACACAAGGCCGCCACGCAGGCGGCCTTATATAGGATGGGGCATGTACTAAACCCCCTGAGCCATAATTGGACAAAGCAACCCTGGCTTTGGACAATTACGGCTCTCTGTACACACGGCGCTGTGATTGGCCAAGCATGCGGGTCATAGTGCATGCTTGGCCAATCATCAGCCAGCAATGCACTGCGATGCCGCAGTGAATTATGGGCCGTAACGCGCCACTTGAATTTGGCGCAAATGGCCTATATCATTTGCAATTCGATGAACGGTCGAACAGGTGATGTTCGAGTCGAAAATGGGTTTGACTCGAACTCGAAGCTCATTCCTAGTCCTGATTATAGAATCCCCTATTACCACCAACTGTCTAGGCCTACCTGTACTACCCTTACCACCACTACTAGATGTGCTGCTCTCCTGGCTGTTAGGGGTGCTTAAACCTAGGGCTGGCCTTCCTTTTCTGTGAGCCGCTACCAATTCCTCTAACTACATGAATCCATCTTCCTACCTGCTAATCCTGACTTGCCCCTCCACCCTCCCCATTAACCCTACTAGCCACCTGCTCAGTGAGCAGAGGACCCCTTTCAAGGTTGTTAGTTCTGCCCAGTATTGCAACTTGCTCCTCCAGATCTTTAATGTGAGCAAAACTGTTTTTCACTCTCCACTCACTCGCCACTCAAATTTCCCTCTCTGAACTGCATATTCCAGATGAGGTCTTACTAATGATTTGTACATGGGTAAAATGATATCTCTCTGTCTGCAGTCTATACCTCTCTTAATACAAGTAAGAACTTTGCTCGCTTTGGAAGCTGCAGCTTGGCATTGCATGCTATTATTAAGCTTATGATTTATAAAAACACCCAGATCCTTCTCCACCATTGATTACCCCAGTTGTACTCCCCTTAGTGTGTATGATGCATATTCTTAGCCCCCAAGTGCATAACTTTACATTTACCAACATTAAACCTCATTTGCCACATAGTTGCCCAATTAAACAGTTCATTGAGGTCGGCTTGTAAGTTGGAGACATCTTGTAAGGACGTTATTCAACTGCATAGCTTGGTGTCATCTGCAAACATTGAAATGATACTTTTGATCCCAGACCCTATATCATTTATAAATATAATATAAAGTAAGGGTCCCAATATTGAACCTTGGGGTACACCACTAATAACCTTAGATCATTCAGATTATAAATAAAGTGGTTGTAAAGTCTCAAGGTCTTAAATGCATTAAGGTGAAAAAGCTTCTGTGCTCAGCTGCCCCCCAGACCCCCCCTATTTTTTACCTGAGCCAGATCCGATTCAGCGATGTGCATGAGCCCAGCGGCTCCAGCCGCTGTCTCTCTCTTCAGTGGACAGATTAATAGCAGTGGGAGCCATTGGATCCCGCTGCTGTCAATCATATCCTGTGACACAGGAGCGGGGGCGAGGCTGAGTCCTACTTCTGTGTCAATGGACGCAGCAGTGGGACTTGGGAGCGAGCCTGCACCATTGTTCTCCTGGAAAGCGTCTTTCAGTGGGGGAACCTGATGAAGGGGAGGAGCCAGGGGTGCCGGCGGGGCACCCCAGAAGAGGAGGATCAGAGTTGCTTTGTACAAAATCCTTGCCCAGTGCAGGTAAGTATAACATGTTTGTTAATTTTATTAAACAAAAATGAACCTTTATAAACACTTTAATCACTACTCTTTGAGTATGGACTTTTAGCCAGTTTTCTTTTTTATATTGAAGGATAGTGTCAACTAGTATGTTATAATAGCTCAAATAGGTTTTGTGGGAAGACATGGGAATAGGTCAGCAGGTATAAGCAGAACAAGCTAAGTTGGATAAGTTGAAAACATTTATTGTAATTTCACCAACATAACTATGTCCCAGAGTTCAGGGTAGAGACACCATGTGTAAAACCTGTGACTGCCATCTGACTCTGTGTTTGACTGGTATTCCAGTTTTTATTAGTGTATTTTATATTTAAGTTGAGTTAATTGAAATTTCACACAATTGAAAGTATATACACACACCAGATGCACTTTGTAACAGGCCTTACTATAGCCATGTTGCCTTTTTAGAAGCTCATGCAACATGAGTACAGTGAGCCTTGTAAACAGTGCAAGGCTTGCTCATTTGCCATGAGCACAAGTAGCAATAGGAAACCAAAACTCACATATAGTACACTCATAATACAGTATATAATTTCTGATTACAGCTATTAACAAAAATGGAACCCATTATATTTTTACTCACAGAGCCACTGTGGTTTTGTAACAATTGAGAAAACCATAAAACCAGTAGTTAAATAATGCAGTTCGAAAAACTGCTTAGGAATGAAATTGTAAAGCGTAATATTTTGCATTCTGTCCATCTAATGCTGCTTTCCTCAACATTAATGTATTGTAAATGTTATTAAAATGTATTTGTTTCTTGGAAGAAGCACAAAAGTGCTAATTTTTAGGGGTTTTGGAAGGGCAACTGCCTTATTTTATAATATATATCAATTTATTCAGTTTTCTTTTTCATTTTTTGCTCAGGCAAGTGAAATTTTGATGACTGTGCTACAATTCGTTTATTTTCTGTAACTGACAGTGACTTTTATTATACACAGCTTGTGAATTACAATGTCTAAAGCAGAGTATCAAAATGGAGCAATATTGGGAACAGCAGAGCAGCATTGCTAGCTGCTTTTGCTGTGTTTGTGAAATGATCAAGAGAAATATTGTATGATAATGGACAGGGTGATCTATAGTGTCTCAATGTTTTTACTATTAATAGAAGCCGGAAACAAAAGGACATATTTATGCTATTTCCAGTTAAAACAAAAATTCTGCTACATTTGTTATATGACATTCTGTATGACAAGTGGTATGTTAAAATTTTGGTGTGCAGAGTTTGAGTGGAAATAGTGCTATGTTAATGAAAATGAACCTAAAAGGAATGTGTAAGTTATCAAGTATTATGATCCAAACCCCACATCTCAATGAACCCCTTAACTTAACCCTAAACCTACCCTTAAAGTGGTTGTAAAGTCAGAAGTTTTTTTATCTTAATGCATTTTATGCATTAGGATAAAATACCTTCTGTGTGCAGCAGCCCCCCCCCCCCGCCTAACACTTACCTGAGGTCCCTCTCTGTCCAGCGATATCCACGAGTGTCTCAGCCATCCAAGATTCTCCCTCCTTGTTGGCTGACACTGCTGTCAATCAAAGTCAGCTAGCCAATCAAGGGAGAGAGGGACCGGGTCGGGGCTCCGTGTCTGAATGGACACACAGATCTGTGACTCGGCTTGGGTGCCTCCATAGCAAGCTGCTTGCTGTGGGGGCACTGAACAAGAGGAAGGGGCCAGGATCACAGAAGAGGGACCCGAGAAGAGGAGGATCTGGGCTGCTCTATGCAAATTCACTGCAACAGAGCAGGTAAGTATAACATGTTTGTTATTTTTATAGGAAAAAACCTAAGCCCTAAACATAACTTTATTGATCAAATCCTTACACTTATCTCTTAGCATTACCATGCTCCTAAAGCAAGCATTATCTTAAGCCCCAAAAGTAACAATAAAAACTTTAACCTAACCCTTGACCTAAGTATATTCCTAAATCTAAGCTTTAAAGCCTAATGGTAGTCAATTCAATATCTATAGAAGGTAAGCCAGCTTGGTTTAAAAAGTATGTGTTGTATCTTTTGTCTTACAAATAATTCTTCTTATAGTTCCTCCCAAGCCCCTGCAGAAATCTCCTCTGCCCAGCTTTTTTTAGAGCAGTGGTCTCTTTACAGTGGTCTGACTTGTACCCTGCCTTGTCATTACTACATCATTGTAATCACTGCAGTCCATGATACCTGGTGACTGTAGTGGTGATAAGGCAGATGGTTTGTCAGACCTCTGTACAGAGACTTCAGCTCTCACGCAGAGTGCAGCATCTTAATCACAATGAAAAGAAAATTCTAGTCACAAAATGATTTTCTTGTGCCAAAATAAACATTACCAACAAATCAGTAGCAAAAACGTTGTCTATTGTAAAAAATAATTAAATGATCTGCCCCTCTCCCAGGACTAAGAGCAACGCAATGATCATTTCAATATAGCTTATATAGCTTACTTAACCACTTAAGCCCCGGACCATTTGGCTGGCCAAAGACCAGAGCACTTTTTGCGATCTGGCACTGTGTCGCTTTAACTGACAATTGCGTGGTCGTGCGACTTGGCTCCCAAACAAAATTGACGTCCTTTTTTCCCCACAAATAAAGCTTTCTTTTGGTGGTATTTGATCACCTCTGTGGTTTTTATTTTTTGCCCTATAAACAAAAAAATTGCTATAATAAATATCCCCAAAAAATATATATAAAAAAAAAAGTTTTCCTCAGTTTAGGCTGATACATATTCTTCTACATATTTTAGGTAAAAAAAAAATTGCAATAAGTCTTTATTGATTGGTTTGCGCAAAAGTTATAGTGTCTACAAAATAGGAGATAGTTTTATGGCATTTTTATTAATAATTTTTTTACTAGTAATGGTGGCGATCAGCGATTTTTATCATGACTGTGACATTATGGCGGACAGATCGGACACTTTTGACGCTATTTTGGGACCTTTATACAGCGATCAGTGCGAATAAAAATGCATTGATTACTATGTAAATGTGACTGGCAGTGAAGGGGTTAACCACTAGGTGGCACTGTAGGGGTTAAGTGTGTCCTAGGGAGTGATTCTAACTGTAGGGGGAGGGGGTATGTGTGACACGACACTGATCACCACTCCCGATTACAGGGAGTTGTGATCAGTGTCAGTGTCACTAGGCAGAACGGGGAAATGCTTGTTTATCTTGCACATAAGCATTGCACATAGCTTGTGCATCAGCATTTCTCCATTCTTCCTCTCCGTGAGGCAATTCTGGGTATCCCCATGGACATCTAGTCCGCAGGACCCGTGATCACACTCACGGAGCTCGCGGAGGGCGCGCGTTCCCGCAAGCAGCTTCTTAAAGGGAAATGTACAGATACGTTAATATGCCTGTACGTGCCCTTCTGCCAATATATATCGGTGTGAGTCGGTCGGCAAGCGGTTAAAATGATTCTAAAGGCTGAAGGTTTGTTACCTTCATGCATTCTATGCATGACGCTTCAAAAACCGTCTGTATGCAGCTTCCCCCCAGACCCCCCTCTTATACTTACCTGAGCCCGATCTGGATCCAGAGCTGTGCAAGAGAGCAGAGGCTCACTTTCTACTCATTGGCTCAGACACAGCAGCGGGAGCCACTGTCAATCACAGTCAGTGTTGAGGGAGTGGGGGACGGGGCCAAGTACAACTCTGTCTGTCTTATGGACACACAGAGCGAGGCTTGGGAGCAAGCATGCATAAGTGTCCCCATAGTGGGTAGCCTTCTATGGGGGCACTCAGCAGGGGGGAGGAGCCAGGAGTGCCGACAGGGGACCCCAGAAGCGGAGGATTGGAGCTGCTCTGTTCATAACCATTACCCAGGATTTGATTGAAATCAGAAGGAGCCAATGCTGCCTATGTCCTTTGAAAGCAGGAAGAGAAAGCAAAGAGCCTCTACAGATGGGCACAGCGATGGATTGAGTGAGGACTCTGGTAAGTGCTTAGGAGGTAGGGGAGGGGGCATACACATACTGAAGCATTTTTACCTTAATTAAGGGAATGCATTAGGGGATAAAATGTGTAACCTTTACAATTGCTTTAAAACATGTCATTGATGACAGGGAGCATATTTATCATACATATGCAAACACAGACACACAAAGTAATGCAAAATATAATCCATGATGGATGTTATAATTGTACTGAGTTTCTGATAAAGTATTTGACAAACTGTACATTCTATAACATTTTAATGATAATAATAATTATTATTATTATTATTATTAATAACGGAGAGGGGTATGGCTTGGGGATGGCCGGGTGAGGACATACATCCGTGGAGCTCCCGGCTTCCCCCTGACTGCTACCTTCTGTAAGCCGACTGTCTGGCATGTGAACACGGCATGACAATCCATAGAAGGTATAGAACCAGATCAGTCACTAGAGGGAGCAGACTGACTATGCCACAGAGTGGGATCCGATGATTCCTCCGTGACCTGCAGCATCAGATGCCGGGAGGCGTAGTTATGGCCCCACGAGTATCCTGCATGGACGATGGAGCCACTCCATCCATACCAGCGTTGCCTACCTCTTCCCCGGCTTCCGATCAGCCTCCAGGGATGTCGGCGACTCTCCGGGCAGACATGGCAGGCCCTGCACAACATCAAAGCTGACTGGAAGAGGAACTTGGGTCCATGCTGCAAGCCCTCCCTATGAGGGCTGATATAGAAGCCCTGATTACCCACATAGAGGAAGCTCACGGCAGGGACATTCAGGAGGTAAGGACAGAAATACATTCCCTTTCTGGCCGGGTTGAATCTGGGGAAGCCTCTGTTTCCTCCCTGGAGACTAGAGTTTTAGCCTTGGAACTATTCCAATCCTCACAGGAGGCTACAGTCAGTAACATGCTGCTTCATTTGGAGGAATTGGAGGACCGTAGTCCTTGCAATAATTTGCGCCTGCGGGGAATTCCTTTTTCATAAGGTAATGAAGACCCCGCCACCCTCCCTGGAGCTGGATAGGGTGCATAGAACCCCTGGACCTAGGTCTTCAGTCCTGGATAGGCCCCGAGATGTCCTATGCAGGCTACATTGTTACCAACAGAAGGAGCTTATTCTCCGTAGAGCATGGGAACATTGAGGGAAGGGTGATGAAGATTCTCCCAGATCTATCAAGAGCCATATTGCAAAGGCGAGCTATGCTGCGACCAATCTTAGACCTAGCTAGACGCCATGACTGCACCTACAGATGGGGTTACCCATTAGCTGTTACATTTCGTAAGGCTCAGTCATCCTTTACCCTACGTTTCCTGGCAGACCTTACAGCCTTTTATATTTTCCTAGATGCAGAACCAGTACAGGTGTGCAATTGGCTCCAGAACATCCCTTGATCAACAGGCTGGTCGGGCCATTCCACTATCCAGAACAACCAGTCTGTCCGAGCACAAAGGCCCAGACGGAGGTCTCGAACATCATCCATTGACAGGTCATGTGAGTCATGAATAATTTCTAAGAAACTGTCAAACCTTATTATATTCAAGCTGGATATCCTCACCTCCACAACGGTTATATTAACGGTTAATAACAGATTTTCTGATACACCTTTCGGTGGTTCCCCACCCCCTGTTGCCCTGTCCCTCCCTCCCCCTCTCTCATTTATAATAAAAATCTCTTACCCATGGGACTTTCGATCTACCCATAGCCCTGATACCCCTGCATTTGGGCTCTTCCTTGATGTATGTGATTTGTGGACAGAAATTCCTGCATCTATTTGCCTGCCACGCCGGATGAACAGCTAGCAATAAGCACATAAAGATGAAAGAGCACCCAAATTAAATGAATATATGGGACTTCCCCTTGCTTTCGAGTATGGGTAGTAGTTCACTATGTTATGTTATTGGCTGTAATCTAGCATGAGGGGGTGTATTTTGTATAGCTTGAATTCTGTCCCCTTAATATGCATTTATTTTTCCATATTAAGTGAGTACAACAAATAACACATCCAGCATAAGTACAATACCAAAGTCAAACAGGAAGAAAAAATGCAAACAGGGTTACAAAAACAAGGTCAGTGAATCAAGTTTCCTTAGTTAGCACCATATTCAAAGCATATGGGGGTGGTACCCCGGTACAACAATACTGTCAGTGTGTGAGGGACCTTGAGAGTGTTCTGGGAGCTTAGTCATTTGACCTGGAGTTGGCGTTGAAGCATGTCAAGCTGTGTCACACATTGATATGAGATATTTTTATAGGTAATTGTATAGGAGTATGGGGATCCAAAGAGCTAAGGAGTCCAGACATGAGACAGGTGGAGATGTATTACATTTTAGGATCTTCACTGTATCTGATCAGGTAGCCCATGAATGGGGAAGATTAACACGGGAACTGGTATCCCCAGGGGTAGGAAAAGAATGTGACCGGGAAAAAGGGGGGGGACAGGCAGGGAAGGGAGGGACGGCAGGGAAAGAGGCAAAGACAGGAGACAAGAGGTGGTAGAGAAGGGTAGACTAAAGTGTGATAATGTGATATAATGAGGTGTGGTGCCCTCTGCCTAGGAGACGAAACCAGCTCATTAAATCAGTTAGATTGTGCCATTTCTTGGAGATAGGCTTCTATGTAGATAAAATGTTGCCAGGGTCTCCAGGTCTCTCAAAAGGTCTCCTCTCGATTGTGCAAGGTAGCAGTAAGATCCTCCATATCCCTTAGTTCGTTCACTTTAGTAAACCATAGGGACTTCGCCGGTGGTCTCTCTGATCTCCAACAAAGGGGATTACAAGCCTTGGCGGCATTCAGTAACTGAATGGTGAGGGAGCTCTTGTATTTCTTAATAGGTTGTTCTGATAGATGGAGCAAACAGGCCGCAGCATTCCCCTCCAGGGAGACACCAGTCAGGTGTCTAATTGTGCGGGCAACCTCGAGCCAGAATGGGGTGAGTTTGGTGCATGTCCAGAAAATATGTAACATTGTCCCCTCCTCAGTGCCACAGCGCCAACAAAGGCTGGGCACCTGAGGAGAGAATCGATGCAGAACGGCCGGGACTCTATACCATCGAGTCATCATTTTGTAACAGGTTTCCTGTACCCTGGTGGCCATAAAAGATTTCTGGGCAAAGTAAAGAATTTTTTTCCTCTGTACGTCAGTGAATTGGGTTCCGAGTTCCACCTCCCACTTGGTGAGAAACAGGGGAACATACCCTTCCTCCGTCTGAGTTAGGGAAGAGTAGAGAAGCGATAGACAATGTTGCACTGGTTCCCCACGGTGGCAAATGAGCTCCAGTTCAGTGAGTTGACGGGTAATGCCCGGTTTCCTCAAGCAGCTGCGTAAGTAGTTGCGCAGCTGTAAGTCGCTCCAGAAATCTAGGAGAGGGTCCGTCACTGATGTCCCAGCTTCTGAGGAAAGCTGGCCATTGGGCCCCAGGAAATCATATAAGCGAAGTCTAGTGCCCATTACCAGTCGCTTAAAATGAGGATTCTGAAAACCAGGTGGAAATTCCGGATTGCCCAGAACCGGCACCATGGGGGAAGGCTGCAGGGACACAGAGGAGCACCGAAAAGCATCTCTGACTACTGACAAGGTACTGCCCAATGTAGGGTGCTCCGCGAGGTCCTTAGACAGGGGTGCAGTGATCCAAGGCCAGCGCTTGACCGTATACCCGGAGTCCTCCACCTCCATAGCCACCCAGTGCTTTGCCTCTGCATGACAGTGCCAGTCCACCAACCTAGTGAGGTGGACTGCCCTGTAATAGGCTTTCATGTCTGGGAGGCCAACCCCACCCCCGCTTTTCGCCAGGTAAAGGAGTTGGAGTCTGATTCGTGGTTTGCGATGAGACCGAACATGGAGTCGATTCGTTTGAAAAAAGCTGGAGGCAGACGGATGGGAAGTGCCTGCATCAGGTACAAAACCCTCGGCAGCAGGGCCATCTTGAGGGCACTACATCTGCCGAACCAAGTCAGCGTCAGAGAGTGCCAATGTAGGAGGTCCGTCTTAAGACGAAGGAGTAGCAGGGCAAAGTTTGCCGAGTACAAGTCAGCTGGATCTGAAGTAATGTCGACTCCCAGGTATCGAATGAGGTTGGTCACCCATCTCAACGGAAAGGCCGATCGCAACCATTGGACAATACTCCTGTCTACCATTATGTTAATGATAGAGGATTCGGTTAGATTGATCTGAAAAAAGGAAAGAGTACCATATTCTTGAAGGGATTGGAGTAGGTTAGGGAGGAAGGTAAGTGGTTCTGTTAAAAAGAAGATAAGGTCGTCCGCAAAGGCGGCCACCTTGTGGGATCCCAATGGTTTGGGGTAGCGTACAATGCCCGAATTTGCTCTTATCATGCACAGGAGGGGCTCTAGTGACAAGATAAAGATTAGGGGGGACAGGGGGCAGCCCTGACGTGTGCCATTCCGGATGCTAAAGAAGTCCGACCTCGTCTCATTAACTTTAATCGCTGCAGTGGGGTGGGTATATAGAGACAGTATCCACTTCAGCATGGACGAACGAAGGCCTATGTGCTCTAAAGTAGCCCGAATAAAGGACCAATCGACACGATCAAAGGCCTTCTCCACGTCGGTAGACAGCAGGAGAAGAGCCCGTTTAGAAGTCTTTGCCGCATGTATCAAATTTATAACTCGGATGGTGTTATCCCGTGGCTCTCGTAGCGGCACAAAGCCCGCCTGGTCTCGATGAATAAGACTCGGTATGTGAGGGAGTAGTCTATTGGTCAGGATTTTGGCGAAAAGTTTTAGGTCCGTGTTCAGAAGTGCAATCGGGCGATAACTCCCACACTGCAGTGGGTCTTTCCCCTCCTTCGGGATGAGGGAAATATAGGCCCTTAAGGCATCCACTGGGAATAAGTTTCCCTCCGTAATGGTATTGAGGGCAGAAACCAAAGGTTGTGACAACATATCGAAAAAAGTTTTGTAGTACGCCGGAGTTAGGCCGTCAGGGCCAGGGGCCTTTTTTGGTTTCGAAGAGGCCAGTGCCGCTCCCAGTTCTGCAACAGTTAAGGGTTCTTCCAGCTCCTCCCATACAGTGCTGAGTCCACAGATAGGGGTCTGTCTAGATTATAAAGACCTGTATAGAAAGAGCGGAACTCCTTAGCCATGTCTGAAGAGGTATTTAGCTTTTGTCCAGTAGAGTTCTGTATGTGGGGGATATAGGTTTTCGTGCGAGGGCCTTGCAAAACTCTAGCCAAAAGTGACCCGGGTTTATTCGAGAATTCATACATAGTACAGCGCGCCCACGCCAACTTCTGTTTCGTCTTGTGGAACAGAAGCGTACAGAGTTCCTCACGGCCCTTGAGAAGATCCTGAAAGGTTGCACGAGCAAGACTAGCCTTGTGTGCACTCTCCAGGTTGCGGATTAGGGCGAGGAGTTCCTCCGTGCCTCGGGTTCTATCGCGCTTAAGACGGGCTCCTATTTTAATCAGTGCGCCTCTTACAACCGTCTTGTGGGCCTCCCAAACCACAAGGGGGTTGGGTACGGACCCCTCGTTAATGGAGAAATACTCCCGCAGTGTGTTTAATGTCTCTGAGCGGGTTTCCTCTGACTGAAGCAGGGCTTCATTTAGTCTCCAGGATGGGGAGGACCGAGTCAATGGCCCCAGCTGGAGTGTCAAGTGGACTGGCGCATGATCGGAGAAGGATATGACATCTATGGACGTAGAAACTACTCTGGGTAGGTCTTTATGTGACAACAGCAGATAGTCTAACTGCGAATAGGTGTGATGCACCTGGGAATAAAAAGTATAGTCCTGATCTTGTGTATGGAGCAACTGCCATGGGTCCACTAAGTCTAAGGTATGAAGATCTGCCTTCAGACGTCTCAAACGAGAATATGACAAGTGTGAGACGTCAAGGGCCGGGTCCATGGCAAAATGAAGGTCTCCTCCAAAGATAAGCATCCCCTCTGAAAACTCCAGGAGCTCAGAGAGGAGCTTACGCAGGAACTGTGGATGGTCCACATTGGGCAAGTAAACATTTGCGAAAGTGACCTGCACATCAGACACCCTTCCCTTTAGGAGGAGAAAACGATCCTGCGCGTCTGCCCGCTGTGCCTCAAACACCCATGGGACTGACCTGGCCAGTATGATGCTGACCCCTTTCGATTTGGAGATCGGAGAGACAATGTGATATGCCAATGGAAAAGCCCCGTTAGTCAACCTAGGAATGGTATCAGCACGAAAGTGCGTCTCCTGTAAGAAAGCAGCATGAGTTTTGCCCCTGCGCAGGTCAGCTAAAAGCTGCGAGCTCTTCTCCGGTATATTGAGGCCGCGCACATTGAGAGAGGTGATCTTAAGGAGACCCATTATATCATCTGCCGTGCAAATGAAGGTCAACAGACGCGCAGGAGATTCCCAGGCACAGAGTACCCCCTAGGCAGAGGCAAGTGGCAAGAGGAAATAAACCGGGGGAGAAAGAAAAGAGAAAAAGAGGGGGGGATGAGCGGGAAGAAAAGAACAAGCACTAGCAAAGAATAAGTGTGGGGAGAAGAATGAGAAAAAGAGGAGAAGGGGGAGGGAGGGAAAAGGCAAAAAGGGGGAAGCAGGAGGGGGAGGGGTAGGGAGGGGGGTAAGGATGGGGTAGGAGGATGAACGGTTCCTGTCATAGACTTTCTATGGGCCCCTGTTGAGCACTCGGAGTGTCCACACAGGGGTCTGCCCTAATGGGGGGTGAAGGGAGCATTAAGGTCTACTCAAAATCGAGTAGAATTAAGGCGGTTATTGGAATAGACAATATGAGTGGAGATGTGTGGGATGAAGCCCCAGAGAATCGTAATGCTCCTAGTAGGAGAGCCAACATAACCTAACATTAACTTAGCAATTAGTAACTGAAGCAGAGCAGCAGAACACTGTCTGCCACGACCATGCGGTGGTGGTGTCCCCCCGGGAGGCTCAAGAACGTCAGGGGAGGCCCCAGAGCCAAAGCAAATGGTATTTGTAGGACCCACTCCAACATCCCGCAGCATAACCCAGAGCACCAGGACGAGGGTCCTTACATACGAGATGGAGGGTACCAAAACATGTTGTGAAAGGTGAAAACAGTGCAAACAATGCAGATAAAATACGACAAAATAAAATGACATAAAATAGCATAACATAACATAACATACCACCCATGACTTCTGCAACCAAGGCCACCGTCCCCCCCCCCCCCCCATACAAATAGCCACTTGCAGGGATATAGGGAAAAACTAGAGAGGGCAATAGGTCTTGTATTCAGCCCGAGGGACATGTAATATAAACATTAGACAAGAAACAGGGCGCTTATCTGGTATTGGGGAATCAACATAGTCAGGGGATGTTTGATGATTGGGTGAGGGTGGCCTAAGGTGTGGGAGCCTATTACCTGTCTGCAGATCTCCCCGCTGCACCTGTCTCCCCCACCGGTCACCAGTAGCGAACCCACATGGGAGAGGTGGCGCACAAGACAGGGCAACCCAGTATCTGTCATGGCCCAGAACCTCACATAGCAGGTAGACATATACCAGTAGACAATCTATATTCCCCAGATGTAATTAAAAGGTTCCCCCGGAGGTTAGTAGTCCTTGGGGTGTACTGCATAAGGTGATCAATAAGGGCCCAAAAGGTTGCTCATCAAGGCAGTTCCAAGAACATCTGGTAGGTGGGATTCGGATGCTTAGGATACCCAGGAAGCTGATGGGATATAAGCGGTCATCATGTCTTACCAGTCCCCGGGATATGGAAGAGAGTTAGGATTTGGAGGACCTCGGATGAGGTCTAACAGTCTCCTGACTTGTAGCGCATGAACGGGGTCGGCGGACTCGTTGCGGCCTGGTGGGGATTTTCCTCTAACTCTTTGTACCTTTTTTCTGTTACTATTAGTTTTCTTTTTTGTTCTACTTTCTTTGTATAGTAAGTTTGGGAAAATTTGAGGCCGGAACACGGGGACACGTATTGCAATAGGTTGCAATGAGATAAAATAGACACCTAGACATAGAGAAACAGTGGCTTCTGTGTTGTCCAGGTAATATGCTCAGGGTGTCTGGTAGGAATGATTTATATGTCTAGTTTGTACCTGAATTTTGAAATGTTATTGTTTTTTTATTTTTTTTTTTTTGATGGGTAATGTTAGCTTGATATGCTTGAATCGTTGGCATTTCTCATTGTTACATATTTTTTATTTGTTTGAAATAAATAAAAGATTTTAAAAAAAAAATATTATTGATAACAAACAGTTATTAAAAGGCATTTTTTTTCATTGAGAATAGCGTTATAGGAAACATAAGGGGAATACAAAGACACTCAATTTCAAAAAAGCCAACTTTCCTAAACTACGAACCTTGCTAGAAGCCATAAATTGGGATAAAATATTAGGAACAAAGAACACAAAGGAGAGAGGTTTGCTTTAAGAGCATATTAAATAAGGGCATTAGCCAATGCATCCTATTGGGTAATAAATTTAAAAGAGTGAACAAAAGTCCTGGATGGCTTAACTCCATGTAAAAATGCATATAAAAGCAAAGGAGAAGGCCTTCAAAAAGTACAAGGTTGACGGATCATCATCAACATTCAGACTTTATAAAGAATGCAACCGTAGGGATGAGCCGAACACCCCCCGGTTCGGTTTGCACCAGAACCTGCGAACGGACCGAAAATTCGCACGTTAGAACCCCATTGATGTCTATGGGACTCGAACGTTCAAAATCAAAAGTGCTAATTTTAAAGGCTAATTTGCATGATATTGTCCTAAAAAGGGTTTGGGGACCCGGGTCCTGCCCCAGGGGACATGTATCAATGCAAAAAAAAGTTTTAAAAACTGACGTTTTTTCGGGAGCAGTGATTTTAATGATGCTTAAAGTTAAAAAAAAAAAAGTGAAATATAATATTCCTTTAAATTTACCTGGGGGGTGTCTATAGTATGCCTGTAAAGTGGCGTGTGTTTCCCGTTCTTAGAACAGTCCCTGCACAAAATGACATTTTTAAAGGAAAAAAAGTCATTTAAAACTGCTTGCGGCTTTAATGTAATGTCGGATCCTGGCAATATGGATGAAAATCAGTGAGACAAACGGCATGGATACCCTCCAGTCCATTACCAGGCCCTTTGGGTCCTGTATGGGTATTAAGGGGAACCCCGCACCCAAATTAAAAAAAGGAAAGGCGTGGGGCCCCCAGGCCCTATATTCTCTGAACAGCAGTATACTGGCGGTGCAAACAAGACAGGGACTGTAGGTTTGTTGTTAAGTAGAATCTGTTTGTAATTTTCAACTGGTACATTTTTAAAGTGTAGCTCCTGTTTTTTTAAGCTTTTTGGAAAACATAGGGGAGGGTTATCACCCCTGTGACATTTGTTTTGCTGTCTGCGCTCCTCTTCAGAAGATTTCACCTCACTTTTTGTCCCAATGACAAATGTTTTTTTGAAAATTTGGGGTTTTTAGTGAAACAAGGATTGGTGATAAAGCATCAGTGGAAAGGAGAAAAGTTTTTCCCATATTAACTCTTATGCCCCGTACACACGGTCGGATTTTTCGACGGAAAATATGCGATCGGAGCTTGTTGTCGGAAATTCCGACCGTGTGTGGGCTCCATCGGACATTTTCCATTGGATTTTCCAACACACAAAGTTTGAGAGCAGGCTATAAAATTTTCCGACAACAAAATCTGATCGTGTGAATTCCGACCGTGTGTGGCCAATTCCGACGCACAAAGTGGCACGCATGCTCAGAAGAAATTCCGAGACGGAACAGCTCGGTTTGGTAAAATTAGCGTTCGGAATGGATACAGCACTTTCGTCACGCTGCAATGTTTTAAATTGTTTAATACAGCGCGCTCTCTTCTTCTTTATGATGTGAGAAGAACGAAGTAGTTTTGCTGCTCATATTCACACAGACTTCTCACAAACTTCTTTCTTTATTATTTTTTGTGATTCCCCCAATATATTTTGATTTGTCACATCTGACCACATTTCATTTTTGTTTTATTTTTGTTTTGTATTTTTTTTCAAGGCTGATGTTTACTCCATAATATTCTTGTGTGTGCTTTGTGTGCCAAGTTACCACAACACCATTGATATCTTGTATTATTTAATCTCAAGGAGATTGTTTGGTTTGGTGTTTCTTGTTAATTTCACATTGTAGTTTTGAAATGTACCTGCCTCCTCACAAACAAACTGTCCTTTTTGAAGGAAAACACACATAGGCGAGTATAATTGAACCAAACATTCCTTTTATTAAGGGCTCACAACCAAACAAAGAGGGAGGCAACGCTGGAGATACAGCAGAAAGTGGCGAAGCATTTGGCCCCCAGGGCACACATCAATTATTTTACTGCAAAATTGGTGGCCTGAGGAGTCCATATCTAAGGGAGTGCAGTCTGGTCCAGAAGTCCACAAGAACATGAAAGCAGCAGATGACATGTATGTCCCCAGGCTGTGGTCATACAAGAGACTGCATCTTTTGTCAGACCAGACTGAACCCAGGGCCATCACTCTATGGTCTTCCTTCCACGCTTCCTTCCATGCTGTGGCTCTGGTGGTGGAGTTGTGGCAGGAGGAGGAAGGTCCAACTCAGGTGAGTATTGGGTGTGATTTCGCCACTCACCCCCTTAGTTAGGACTTTATAAAGAAGGTTCTCACACAGCTGGCATTGACCCTCCTGCATGCCCTTCAGTTTGGTGGCAATCATGCAGGCAAAGGCCTCTTCAGGAGTGGGTAAGGCTCTGAGGGATGCAGAAGCCTCCTGAATGAGCCTGAGTGCTGAATCCTGCACATGACTCCCCTCCCTGGGTCTTTTGTTTGGAAGGCGGAGGGGAGGAACCTGTGATTCAGTCAGGCTCCTACTGGTCCCGGGCTCCTCCTGGCTGCCACTTAGCCCCGCCTCCTCCTGGCTGCCACTTAGCCCTGCCTCCTCCTGGCTGCCACTTAGCCCCATCTCCTCCTGGCTGCCACTAACCCCGCCTCCTCCTGGCTGCCACATTCCACAGCCTCCTCCTGTGTGCCACATTCCAGAGCCTCGTCCTGGCTGAGGTCTTTCTGTGTATGATAAAGGGACATAGTTTTATTTTTTTATTCATCAATCACACACAATTTTCATCTCATGACTGTTGCAAATTGAATGTTAACAAATATAACAGACTATATCCTTCTGAGCCCAGCATTTTTCATTCTTGTCCCAATTATTTTTGCCCACTACTGTCTATTGATATGTAAAAAACTGTATTAAATCAGCAATTAGTGATCATTAAATAATAACATCTAGTAAAGATCATTCATTTATTTATTGACCAGAAATCTGTAGAAGAATGTTATACCTGACTCCATCTGGGCTCCTCCACTTCTTCCTGGCTGGAAGTCCCAGGTTGGACATCGGAAGCCTCAGCTGGGGTGGAAGGAAGGGTTGAGAGGGATTCCCTGACTCCAGTCTGGTCTGACAGAAATCGCAGGGGATGTTTGCCGTTAGGACCACCGGCTTCACCAACTCCAGCAGTTTCTCCAGCGCTGTCTGCCTCTTTTGTTTATTATTGTAATGTGGATGTTTCACCTGCCACAGACAGGGCAGCTCCCTGTACTTGTCTATGAACAGGGGGAGGAAGTTGTGGTCATTGAAGCCATCCATTTTATCTGCAAGACACCAGACAAACCCTAATGTCAGGCAAAACTCTCCTAATCTTGTTACAACATAGGCCTCAATCTAGAAGCAGTATAGGCCCAAGTTTTGCTCTTACCTTCGTTATCACGATCGGCGCCTCTGATACTCCTTCCTCCGCTCACATATCATATGTACTACGCACACGTGTTGTGCTTTATAGACACTGCGCATGCGTGTAACTCTGCCCACCCCTGATGTTCTTTCTAGTCTATTCCCCGCCCCTTCTCGTTCAGCGCAGTGGGGGAAGAGCACATGGCAGAGACACAACAGGTGCGTGCTAATTACAGCAACGAGGAGGAGGGGGAGGAAAGCCCGGAGCCTGAAATGTCACGATCCAGAAGGAGAAGATTTATGGCATCGAATATGTCCTTTGGGGAGATGTTGGAGATGATGGACATCCTGAAGAGGGCTGACTATGACGGAAAGTATGGACCTTACCCCAACCCCAATGTCAGAAAGGCCAAGATCATGGCGAAAGTGGTCAAGAGTCTGCACCGGAATTTCGGGGTACGACGATCGAAAGATCAGCTCAGGAAGTGGTGGTTGGACCTGAAATTAAGAGAGCACAAGCAGTACCAAAAGATCCGGAGAGTGCTGCAAAAAAGTAAGTAGTTGTCCTGTGTTCCTATCCTTTATGTTTATTACGTTCGTGCTGCTCCATGTGCTTTTCTTAACTGTTATCCAGTTTCAAAAGGCAACTTTCATGTTCATGGGCACATTATTAGTTTGTATAAAACATTGTTCGTTCGGCCTATAAAACACCATTGTTTTGGCCATATGCATTTGCCCACATTTTTTAGGGCCTACTTGTCTGAAACTAATTTGGTTGTGTAGATGGGTTTGTTACTAGAATGAAATGCAAACTAGATTCTGTGTAAGGAGAGGACACTCAGCAGCTGTTTACACATCTGGACACTGGAGCACTAGTGTGGGGCACAAGAACACCCTTTTTATTAGGGGCCCACACAGGTGCTCCAGTGTATACTATAGGGGTGTCTCCATCTGTGAAGCTTGTACAAAACAGGTAAGTATTCAAGCTTGACAAAGGACAAGAAAAATGCAACATCTTGGAACTCTGCCAAAACAGACAATTAGACCCCACTTCCAAGCAATGTTTCATATTTATAGTTCTGCCATCAAATATCTGTGTGCTAAGTATACCAATTTTTTTTACATAGGGGATAAAAGACTCGGAGGACACCCCTCATCCGAGGAGACCTGAGACCCCCCACCTTATGAAGAAGTAGAGACCCACCCAAGCCAAGCAGAGCAGGAGGAGGAAGACGTGGTGGAAATTGGCACCACAACAGGTGAGTGTCTGCAACCACAGGCTCAGGTAAGAGATGGATGCCGGCATATTTATAATACATGGTGTTTTTTGGTTTCTATCTTTTTAGGTGATTGTGATGCTGTGGATCCAGATCCTTTCACCTCGGAAAGTGCACAGATCCTGATCGGGGAGATCATGGGGTGTAATAGGGACTTGGAAAACATCCAGAAAAACATCAATGATGTTCAACAAAAAATGATGAACATCACTGATGTTTTAGGGAGAGTTTAAAACCCCTCCAAATTCCTTTGGTTTTTTGTGTGCTAAAAATTATTGACATTTTTTGACAAATTTGAGAAAAGCCAAATTTTGAAGATGCACACAGTGTGTCAACATGTGCTATCTGCCATCACAGGAGATCAGTGTAGGCGTTTTGGGGGTGCAACCCCTTCCTCAATAATAAAGTAGCTGTGAGGAAGGGGTTGCACCCCCAAAACACGTCCCTTGATCCCCCGTGATGGCAGGTAGCACATGTTGACATTCGTAAATTTGTGTGCATCTTCAAAATTTGGCTTTTCCTGGGGTGACTTCACCCCATCTGAACGCAATATCAAACAGTTTGTAAATACTCATGTCTGATATTGCCTTCAAGTTCTACCAAATGTGAACTTTGTAAGTTCAAGATTTGTGTCTTTCTTGTTGGTTTTAAACATGCCTGTTTTATCTTAAATGGACATTTCTACTTTTTCTAATGTGACCCCAAAAATTGTTATACAACAAACATGTTGGTTTGTTTTAAAAACCTTTTCTAAATGCACATGTGATTGTGCTGGTATTAAAAAGATTGTTAATCAAGAATGTGTGGATTATTGTTTCAACGCTCCAACACTTTTTTGTGGTGCTCTAATTGGTGTTTTCTGTGACAATGGGTGTTATTTCCTAAGGGCAAATCCACTTTGCACTACAAGTGCAGTTTCAACTGCACTTGTAGTGCAAAGTATCTTTGCCTTTTAATAAATAACACCCAACAGTGCTTCGTAACGTTACACAATAACGCCATTTTCAGGACTCATCACATTTCTGTCAGGGTCAGCTAAAAGAAACACAAGCAGTAAATGTCACCAAAGATTTGAGTAGTTATTTGAAACCTTTTTCAAATAAAAAAAAAACAGACATTGTCTGGCATATTGATGGCCCCCCTACCCGCAAAGAATTTAAGGTATCTTAGCCAGACATCACGGGCACTCAGGGGGAGCAAACCAGGACGGCCACTTTCAAGCGCCGTCAGGGTTGTTTCATTTTGAATTCCAGCCTCAGGCCCAACTTAGCCAGCATAGTTGGCAGAATGTTGCCGTAAAAAGTTGTGTAGAACACAGCACACAGGATAATATGATTCAGTTTATACTCCGCCATATGGATGGGTGTCAGAAATAGTCGGAACCGGCAGGGCAGGATTCCAAATGTGTTCTCCACCACTCTTCGGGCTCTGGCCAGCCAGTAATTAAAAACCCTCTGTTCCGGGGTGAGGGTCCTCATTGGGAATGGCCGCATCAGGTGGTCCCCCAGCGCAAACGCTTCATCAGCAACGAACACGAATGGGAGTCCTTCCACATTGTCCTCTGGAGCTGGCAAGTCCAAGCTGCCATTCTGGAGACACCTGTAGAACTCCGTCTGGGCGATGACTCCACCATTGGACATCCGGCCATTCTTACCCACGTCCACATCACAATACTATTGAACCCCTTATAATTATAATAGTGTGACCCCAAGTTGGGTGGTGGGATGATGTGGACGTGTTTCCCATCAATTGCCCCTCTGCAGTTAGGAAAGTCCCACCGCTGGGCAAAGTGGGAGGCCACAGTCTGCCATTCCTGTGGCGTGGAAGAAAACTGTGGAGTCAAACAAAAAAAAATTTAGTCATTTTGCACATAAACAGGGAAAGCAGATTAGACACAAACATTCTTGGCCAACATCAAGATAACATTTATTTGAGGGAGTTTTTAAAGACCAAAGTATAAGGTGCACCTATCAGATTCCCCCTTCCCCCCTCTCTCATGGGCCATTTCTAACATTATAGGGGGGACTCTTGGACAGCTAACCCTCTCCACTTCATTGAGAGATGAATGCCTAAATAATGGGTATTACTTTGAACAGGTCCTCCTTAGTTACACTATTGGCAGCCCACTGGACAGGTAAGAAGTGTCATAATACAAAGATATAAATACACATTGTACACATTTGAGCACATTTGGACATTCTGCTATTACCTATCAAGATAATAATAGTATACAAAAACTTGAAACAGTACCATTTGAAAGTATTCAGGCAGGCCCTTGCACTACATGCTTTGGGGAATTCATCCATAAATCTGTGTATGGGTTTGGCAAAGTCAGCAGATAGATGATTGAGGATAGATAGAGAATTGGTATCAGCTGACTTAGGCCTCTGGCACGCTGCCTGAATTTAAAGCACAAAATCACATTTAAAAACATTTTAGGGGGTGTTTGGGGTAAAGCACTACTATGGAGCTGATAAAATACATTGTTAAGTGACTACATGAGGTGAATATAGGGCCAGGAGACCATGCTGGGGAGGTAAGTGAAGGCAAATATGTATGAAGGACAACAAAAATAATTACCTAAAAATACAGCATGCATGAGGACAAAGGGGACATTCACAGCATATTACAATCATGGTAATTAGGGAATGAGGAAAGAAATATAATATATTAGCAAACATTAAATACAATAAAATGTGATATAAAAGGATAACTCTTACCTTTAATATACTCCTTCTGCAGGACCTGGATGATGGCAGAACAGGTCTCTGGGATAATGATCCCCAGAGCCTGGGGGGAGATGCCTGTCGAGAACTTCAAGTCCTGCAGGCTTCTCCCCGTCGCCAAGTACCGCAGGGTGGCGATGAGCCTCTGCTCCGGAGTGATGGCATGCCTCATGCAGGTATCCTGCCTGCTGATATAGGGGGTCAGCAAAGCCAACAAACGGTGAAATATGGGGTCTGTCATCTGGAGAAAGTTCCTGAAATCATCAGGATTATTCTCACGGATCTCACGGAGCAAAGGCATATGACAGAACTGGTCACACTGAAGCAACCAATTCTTGGTCCATGAACTCGTCCCCACCCTGTTCATGGACTAGACTTGTGTCAAGGTAAGGACCCCAACACCAAGCCCCCATACAGCACGAACTCTATGAGGAGTACGTATATGCAACATGGCTAGAAAATGGTCGGCTGCTCAGAACGAAGTAACAAAACAAACTGAAGAACAGCAAGGCCTGTGAAGAGCGACCTGAAAAACAGTAACGAGCGGACAAGATCGCACTGAATAGTACAATACCAACTGACTGCACGCACTGAAGAGCAGATACAAACCCACAAGCACAAACTGAACAGCAGAAAACGATCTGAAAACCATGAGTCTGAAAAAGCGCGAATCATCTCTCACCAAGCTTTTACTAACACAAGATTAGCAAAAGGAGCCCAAAGGGTGCCTCGCTTGGTTCTGAACTGGCCTTTTCTAGTCTCGTCGTACGTGGTGTATGTCACCGCGTTCTTGTCGATTGGAAATTCTGACAACTTTGTGCGACCGTGTGTACGCAAAACAACTTTGAGCCAACATCCGTCGGAAAAAATCCATGGATTTTGTTGGAATGTCCGATCAATGTCCGATCGTGTGTACGGGGCATTACAGGAGAGAATTTCCCTTCCTTTGGGGTAGATTTCATCTCACTTCCTGTTGTCTCCTTCCGTTTGCAAGTAGGAGTCGTTTGTAAGTTGGATGTTTGAAAGTAGGGGCCTGCCCTATATACTCAGCAGAAATTTGGGCCTTAGGTGTTGTTGTGGCCTCAACACTGTAAGCCCTCACAGGGCCCTGCTGTGAAATATTAGCTCAAGAATTGTAATTGCATGCCCCTGTTGAACAGGGGCTGAAAAATTGGGCCTTTGGTGGTAGTGTTGGTGCTGGTGCCACAACACTGTAAGTCCTCACAGTTAATCTTGGTGGGTGCAGAAACGGGCCCTGCTGTGAAATATTAGATCAAGAATTTTAATTACATGTCCCTGTTTAACAGGGGCTGAAAAATTGGGCCTTAGGCACTGGTGCTGGTGCCACAACACTGCAACCCCTCACAGATACTCTAGTTGGAGCACAGGAACTAGCCCTGCTGCAAAGAATTGCATCAAAAATTGTAATTACATGCCCTTGTTAAACAGGGGCTTAAAAATTGGGCCTTAGGCACTGGTGGCGGCGCCCAGAACCAAAAATGTTCTTACAAGCTATCAGCATGATCATTGAGGAGGAAGAGGATAATTACTCAGCATAACAGGATAGTCACTCAGCATCAGCATAGGCAGTCTTTGAAGGGATCTGACATTTCAAAAAAAATTATTCGGTTACTTCAGCATCAGGTGCTTGGTAGCTGGTGGTGATCCAAGACTGATTTCATTTTTATGAAGGTCAGTCGATTGACCGAGTCGGTGGACAGACGCACCCTGTGATCGGTTACAAAGCCTCCAGCAGCACTGAATGTGCGTTCCGAAAGAACGCTGGATGCAGGACAGGCCAATAGCTCAATTGCATACTGTGCAAGCTCTGGCCAGTGATCCATCCTCAAGACCCAGTAACCCAGAGGATTTTCGGTGGTAAAGGTGTCCAAGTCAGATCTTGCCCCTAGGTATTCCTGCACCATGTAAAACAGACGCTGGCGATGGTTGCTGGAACCGATCATACCTTGGAGCTGCTGACTAAAAAATTGTTTGAACGCATTGGTTAGACGGCCACCTTCTCCACCACTCCTTCTTTGACTGACAAAGCCTCAGCAATACGTTGTCCAAAAACAGTTTGTAACCTCCCAGTCTCTGGGAACGCATTGCACAGACCTTTCTGCAAGGCCTCCCGAAGATGTTTCATCCTCTGCTCCCTCTGCGATGGCAAAATAAGGTCCGCAACCTTACCCTTGTAACGTGGATCAAGGAGGGTTGCCAGCCAGTATTGGTCCTTCTCCTTGATACCACAAATACGACGATCCTTCTGCAGGCTTTGCAGGATCAGGGAGGCCATGCAGCGTAGGTTTGCTGAGGCATTCGGTCCAGAGTCCTCTGGGTCACTAAGGATGACATGGTCCGCAGCCACCTCCTCCCAGCCATGTACAAGTCCATGTGTTTCTTGGGACTGATCCCTTAAAGACTGCTGCTGATGCTGAGTGCCAGGCTCCACCTCCATACTAACACAATCCTCCTCCTCTTCCTCCTCCTCCTTGTCCTCTTCCTGTGTGATCGGTGGGCACTCAGGAACACTGTCTGGATAAAGGGGGCCTTGAGAGCTAAGGAAGTCCTCCTCTTCCTCCCTCTGTTCTGCCTCAAGTGCCCTGTCCATTATTCCATGCAGCGTGTGCTCCAACAGGTGGACAAGGGGGACAGTGTCACTGATGCATGCACTGTCACTGCTCACCATCCTCATGGCCTCCTCAAATGGTGACAGGACAGTGCATGCATCCCTGATCATGGCCCACTGGCGTGGGAAAAAAAACAAGCTCCCCTGACCCTGTCCTGGTGCCATAGTTGCACAGGTACTCATTGATGGCCCTCTGCTGCATGTGCAGCCGCTGCAGCATGGCCAACGCTGAGTTCCACCTGGTGGGCATGTCACAGATTAGGCGGTTCTTGGGCAGGTTAAACTCCTTTTTGGAGGTCTGTCAGCCGAGCACTGGCATTATATGACCAACGGAAATGCACACAGACTTTCCTGGCCTGCCTCAGGACATCCTGCAAGCCCAGGTACCTGCCCAAGAACCGCTGCACCACCAAGTTAAGGACGTGAGCCAAATAGGGCGCATGGGTCAGTTGTCCCTGTCAGAGGGCAGGGAGGAGGTTGATGCCATTGTCCACCATTCCTGCCTTAAGTTGGCGTGGCGTCAACCACCTCTGAACCTGCCCCTGAAGAGCGGACAGAACCTCTGCCCCAGTGTGGCTCCTGTCCCCCAAGCACACCAGTTCAAGCACCGCATGGCATCTTTTGGCCTGCGTACTTGCGTAGCCCCTTGAATGCCTACGGAGCACCGCTGGTTCTGAGGACAAAGCACAGGAGGAGGCCATGGAGGAAGAAGAAGAAGAGGAGGGGGTGGAGGAGAGAGGTGTGTCACAATCATTAGCATTTTGGAGGCGTGGTGGCAGAACAACCTCCAACACTACTGAACCTTGTCCTGCATCCTTCCCAGCTGCCAGCAGAGTGACCCAATGTGCCGTGAAACTTAGGTAACGTTCCTGTCCATGCCTGCTAGACCATGAGTCAGCGGTAATATGCACCTTACCGCTGAAAGCCCTGTCCAGTGAGGCCAAGACATTGCCTTCCACATGCCGGTAGAGAGTCGGAATCACCTTCCGTGAGAAAAAGTGGCGTTTGGGTACCTGCCACTGAGGAACCGCACATTCCACAAACTCACAGAAAGGGGCAGAGTCTACCAACTGAAAAGGTAGCAGTTGAAGTGCTAGCAATTTTGCCAAGCTAGCATTGAACCACTGGTCATGTGGATGGCTGGGAGCGAACTTCTTTCGGCGGTGCAGCAGCTGGGGCAAGGAAATTTGCCTGGTACAACCTGACGTCGGTGTACCGAAAGCAGATTGCCCACAGGTACTTGGCTGTGACACACCTAATTCTACACCTTCATTCCTCTCAGTGCAGGTCTCAGAGAGGACTGAAGGTATAGTGGGGTTGGAGATCTCAGCTGATGAGGAGAAAGGAGAGGTCCTCTTTGTTCTTTGGTGTGGGTCTTTTAGATATGCTTGCCAATGAACTGCATGGCAGATCAACATCTGTCTGGTCAAGCATGTGGTGCCCAAGCGGGAGATGTTTTGGCCACGCGAGATACGCTTGAGACATATGTTGCAAATAGCAGTGGTGCGATCTGATGCACTCATCTCAAAAAAGGCCCACACCAAAGAACTTTTGGAATAATGCGCAGAGACAGCAGAGCCCTGCACATGCGGAGCTTTGTGGTGTGATGCAGTCAGTGTGCTGCCCTTAGGCTGGCCCCTGGAGGGCATCCTGCCTCGTTGGTGATGTGCCTCCTCCTCCTCCTCTCTCCTTTCAGGCTACAGCAGGGGGATCATAACTGCCAGATTGCTGTCCTTCTTGGGCACCCCCTCTGTCCGTGCTCACGTTACTGCCTTCATCTAGCTCAGTATCATCATCAGAGCCTTCTAAATGCTGGGCATCCTCCTGGAGCATGTATCCAACACTGTGGTCAAACAGTTCGAGGGACTCCTCAGGAGGACATGGGGGGGCTAGGGAAGGAGTCACTGATGCCATTGAGCCAAGGGAAGAGGCCGCGTTGGCAGCTGCTTTGCCAGACAAAGTACCCTGAGCATGGGTGAGGGAGGATGAGGAGGATGAGGACGGCTTGGTCATCCACTCGACCAAGTCTTCTGCATGTTGCGGCTCAACACGGCCAGCTGCCGAAAAAGGTCAAGCGTGTCCCACGGCCACGTGCTGATGAGGATGCACCGTCTCCACTACCAGCACCGTTGCCTCTAGATACAGAGCCTGCTTGCCCTCTTTTATTGGCTTGTGACTGTCTGCCTCTCCTTGTTGGCCTTCCAGACATACTAATGGCCTGTAGCTGCACTAAGCTGGGAGATATATATATATATATATATATATATACTGATACTGCAGCTAGCAAAATCAACTGCCTGCCTACAGTATGAGAACACCACCAACCTTCTACAGCTAGCTTTAGCTGAACACTGTGCAGAGGTCGCACTACTCTAACGTGTAAATACTTTAGCTGCCTGCGGTAGTGATAGGATCAGGAAAACACCACCAACCTTCTACAGGTAGCTTTAGCTGAACAGTGCAGAGGTTGCACTACACTAACGTGTAAATACTTTAGCTGCCTGCGGTAGTGATAGGATCAGGAAAACACCACCAACCTTCTACAGGTAGCTTTAGCTGAACAGTGCAGAGGTTGCACTACACTAACGTGTAAATACTTTAGCTGCCTGCGGTAGTGATAGGATCAGGAAAACACCATCAACCTTCTACAGGTAGCTTTAGCTGAACACTGTGCAAAGGTTGCACTACACTAACTTGTAGCTTTAGCTGAACACTGTGCAGAGGTCGCACTACACCAACTTGTAGCTTTAGCTGAACACTGTTCGGAGGACGCACTACACTAACTTGTAGCTTTAGCTGAACACTGTGCAGAGGTCACACTAAACTAACTTGTAGCTTTAGCTGAACACTGAGGAGGATGCACTACACTAACTTGTAGCTTTAGATGAACACTGTGCAGAGGTCTCACTACACTAACTTGTAGCTTTAGCTGAACACTGTGCAGAGGTCTCACTACACTAACTTGTAGCTTTAGCTGAACACTGTGCAGAGGTCGCACTAAAATAACTTTTAGCTTTAGCTGAACACTGTGCAGAGGTCGCACTACATTAACTTTTAGTTTTAGCTGAACACTGTGAGGAGGACGCACTACACTAACTTGTAGCTTTAGCTGAACACTGTGAGGAGGACACACTACACTAACTTGTAGCTTTAGCTGAACACTGTGCAGAGGTCACACTAAACTAACTTGTAGCTTTAGCTGAACACTGTGAGGAGGACGCACTACAATAACTGTAAATAGTCTAGCTGCCTGACTGTAGTACTAATAGGATCAAAAGAACATCAGCAATGTGTGTGTGTGTGTGTGTGTGTGTGTGTGTGTGTGTGTGTGTGTGTGTGTGTGTATATATATATATATATATTTAAAACGCCTGGGATGCATATATATACACAATACACTGTAAGTGCAGCTAACTGACTGACTGTCCTGCCTAATCCCTATGCAACAGGAAATGTAATGCAGCATACACACGAGCGGACTTTTCGACGGACAAGGTCCGACTGACTTTGCAGCGTAGGTCCGCTGGACTTTCAAACGAACGGACTTGGACACACACGATCACACCAAAGTCTGGCGGATTCGTACGTGATGACGTACGACCGGACTAAAATAAGGAAGTTGATAGCCAGTAGCCAATAGCTGCCCTAGCGTCGGTTTAGCTGCCTGCGGTAGTGATAGGATCAGGAAAACACCACCAACCTTCTACAGGTAGCTTTAGCTGAACAGTGCAGAGGTTGCACTACACTAACGTGTAAATACTTTAGCTGCCTGCGGTAGTGATAGGATCAGGAAAACACCATCAACCTTCTACAGGTAGCTTTAGCTGAACACTGTGCAAAGGTTGCACTACACTAACTTGTAGCTTTAGCTGAACACTGTGCAGAGGTCGCACTACACCAACTTGTAGCTTTAGCTGAACACTGTTCGGAGGACGCACTACACTAACTTGTAGCTTTAGCTGAACACTGTGCAGAGGTCACACTAAACTAACTTGTAGCTTTAGCTGAACACTGAGGAGGATGCACTACACTAACTTGTAGCTTTAGATGAACACTGTGCAGAGGTCTCACTACACTAACTTGTAGCTTTAGCTGAACACTGTGCAGAGGTCTCACTACACTAACTTGTAGCTTTAGCTGAACACTGTGCAGAGGTCGCACTAAAATAACTTTTAGCTTTAGCTGAACACTGTGCAGAGGTCGCACTACATTAACTTTTAGTTTTAGCTGAACACTGTGAGGAGGACGCACTACACTAACTTGTAGCTTTAGCTGAACACTGTGAGGAGGACACACTACACTAACTTGTAGCTTTAGCTGAACACTGTGCAGAGGTCACACTAAACTAACTTGTAGCTTTAGCTGAACACTGTGAGGAGGACGCACTACAATAACTGTAAATAGTCTAGCTGCCTGACTGTAGTACTAATAGGATCAAAAGAACATCAGCAATGTGTGTGTGTGTGTGTGTGTGTGTGTGTGTGTGTGTGTGTGTGTGTGTGTGTATATATATATATATATATATATATATATATATATATATATATATATTTAAAACGCCTGGGATGCATATATATACACAATACACTGTAAGTGCAGCTAACTGACTGACTGTCCTGCCTAATCCCTATGCAACAGGAAATGTAATGCAGCATACACACGAGCGGACTTTTCGACGGACAAGGTCCGACTGACTTTGCAGCGTAGGTCCGCTGGACTTTCAAACGAACGGACTTGGACACACACGATCACACCAAAGTCTGGCGGATTCGTACGTGATGACGTACGACCGGACTAAAATAAGGAAGTTGATAGCCAGTAGCCAATAGCTGCCCTAGCGTCGGTTTTAGTCCGTCGGACTAGCATACAGACGAGCGGATTTTTCGACCAGACTCGAGTCTGTCGGAAAGATTTGAAACATGTTTTATTTCTAGGTCCATTGGACTTTTGGGGAAAAAAAGTCCGCTGGAGCCCACACATGATCGAATTGTCGGACGGAGTCCGGTCCGCCAGACCAAGTCTGCCAAAAAGTCCGCTCGTGTGTACGCGGCATAAGGGTGCAATTAGGGTGGCTAAGATAGAACATGAAAGACACATAGCGGAGGAAAGCAAAAAAATCCCAAGAAATTCTTTAAGTATGTAAACAGTAAAAGGGAGGACAGACCATTTTGGCCCCATAAAAAATAAGGAAGGGCATCTGGCTACAAAGGATGGGGAGATGGCGAAGGTATTGAATTTATTCAATGGCGATGGTATTGAATCGGAGGGCTTCAGTAACCAAAACTGCAGTGTTTATCCTTATGACACATCACAGGAAGCACCTTTTAATTCTGAGGACAGAATTAAAATTAGACTCGGGAAACGTAACATTAATAAATCACGGGACCAGATGGCTTGCACCCGAGGGTACTTAACCACTTGCCGACCACTGCACGCTGATATACATCATGCACAATGGCAGCGGTGGGCAAATGGGCATAACTGTATGCCCCCTTTAATTGGCAGGGCAATTAAATTGTACAGCGTAACCTTGCCCGCAGGACCCGCGGACTAGATGTCCGCCGGTGTCCCAGCGATCATGTCATGTAACCGCAGAATGAGGAGATGCCTATGTAAACAAGCCATTTTCCCGTTCTGCCTTGTGACATGACAGAGATCACTGCTCCCTGTCATCAGGAGCAGTGATCGCTGTCATGTGAGTAGAAGCCCACAGTTAGAATCACTCCCTAGGACACACTTAACCCCTTGATCGCCCCTAGTGTTTAACCCCTTCCCTGCCAGTGTCATTTACACAGTAATCAGTGGAATTTTATAGCATTGATCGCTGTATAAATGACAATGGTCCCAAAATAGTGTCAAAAGTGTCCAATGTGTCCGCTATATTGTTGCAGTCATGATAAAAATCGCAGATCACCGCCATTACTAATAAAAAAGAATTCATTATAAAAATGTCATGAATATATCCCCTATTTTGTAGACGCTATAACTTTTGCGCAAACCAATCAATATACGCTTATTGCGATTTTTTTTTTTTTTTTTTTTTTACCAAAAATATGTAGAAGAATACATATCGGCCTAAACTGAGGAAAAAATTATTTTTTTATATATTTTTGAGGGATATTTATTATATCAAAAAGTAAAAAAATATTGCTTTTTTTTCAAAATTGTTTTGTTTATAGCGCAAAAAATAAAAACCACAGAGGTGATCAAATACCACCAAAAGAAAGCTCTATTTATGGGAAAAAAAGGACATCAATTTTGTTTGGGTGCAACGTCGCATGACCCGCGCAATTATCAGTTAAAGCAACGCAGTGCCGAATCACAAAAAGTGCTCTGGTCAGGAAGGAGGTAAAATCTTCTGAGGCTGAAGCAGTTAAGGAACTCAGTCAAGTATTTGCCAGACAATTGTTCCTAATTTTTACTGACAGTCTACTGACTAGAATGGTATCAGCTGATTGGAGAAAAGCCAATGTAGCATCAATATTTAAAAAAGGGCCCAAAATACATCTCTGTGAATTACAGACCAGTTAGCCTAACATCAATAGTATGCAAGCTCTTGGAGGGGATGATAAGGGACCATATACAAGATTTTAGTAATGAGAACGGTATCATTAGCAGTAATCAGCATGGATTCATAAAGAATCGTTCTTGCCAAACCAATCTATTAACCTTCTATGAGGAGGTGAGTTGCCACCTCTGTGCTGAGTTCTGTGCTGGGACCAATCCTATTTAATTTGTTCATAAACAACCTGGAGGATGGGGTAAACAGTTCAATCTCTGTATTTGTGGATGATACTAAGCTAAGCAGGGCAATAACTTCTCAGCAGCATGTGTAAACCTTGCAAAAAGATCTGAACAAATGAATGGGATGGGCCACTACATGGCAAATGAGGTTTAATGTAGAAAAATGTAAAATAATGCATATGGGTAGCAAAAATATGAATGCAATCTATACACTGGGGGGAGAACCTCTGGGGGAATCTAGGATGGAAAAGGACCTGCAGGTCCTAGTAAATGATACGTTCAGCGATGGCATGCAATGCCAAGCTGCTGCTAACAAAGCAAACATAATATTGGCATGCATTAAAAAGGGATCAATTGCAGAAATAAAACAATAATTCTCCCGCTCTACAAGACTCTGGTCCGGCCACACCTAGAGTATGCTGTCCAGTTCTGAGCACCAGTCCTCAGGAAGGATGTACTGGAGAAGGAGCGAGTACAAAGAAGGGCAACAAAGCTAATAAAGGGTCTGGAGGATATTAGTTACAGTGGGGACAGAAAGTATTCAGACCCCCTTAAATTTTTCACTCTTTTTTATATTGCAGCCATTTGCAAAAATCATTTCATTTTTTTCCTCATTAATGTACACACAGCACCCCATATTGACAGAAAAACACAGAATTGTTGACATTTTTGCAGATTTATAAAAAAAAAAAAAAATGAAATCTCGCATGGTCCTAAGTATTCAGACCCTTTGCTGTGACACTCATATATTTAACTCAGGTGCTGTCCATTTTTTCTGATCATCCTTGAGATGGTTCTACATCTTCATTTGAGTCCAGCTGTGTTTGATTATACTGATTGGACTTGATTAGGAAAGCCACACACCTGTCTAATATAAGACCTTACAGCTCCCAGTGCATGTCAGCCCAAATGAGAATCATGAGGTCAAAGGAACTGCTTGAAGAGCTCAGATACAGAATTGTGACAAGGCACAGATCTGGCCAAGGTTACAAAAAAATTTCTGCTGCACTTAAGGTTCCTAAGAGCACAGTGGCCTTCATAATCCTTAAATGGAAGACGTTTGGGACGACCAGAACCCTTCCTAGAGCTGGCTGTCCAGCCAAACTGAACTATCGGGGGAGAAGAGCCTTGGTGAGAGAGGTAAAGAAGAACCCAAAGATCACTGTGGCTGAGCTCCAGAGATGCAGTCAGGAGATGGGAGAAAGTTGTAGAAAGATAACCATCACTGCAGCCCTCTACCAGTCGGGGCTTTATGGCAAAGTGGCCTGACGGAAGCCTCTCCTCAGTGCAAGACACATGAAAGCCCGCATGGAGTTTGCTAAAAACACCTGAAGGACTCCAAGATGGTGAGAAATAAGATTCTTTGGTCTGATGAGACCAAGATAGAACTTTTTGGCCTTAATTCTAAGTGGTATGTGTGGAGAAAACCAGGCACTGCTCATCACCTGTCCAATACAGTCCCAACAGTGAAGCATGGTGGTGGCAGCATCATGCTGTGGAGGTGTTTTTCAGCTGCAGGGACAGGACGACTGGTTGCAATGGAGGGAAAGATGAATGCGGCCAAGTACAGGGATATCCTGGACGAAAACCTACTCCAGAGTGCTCAGGACCTCAGACTGGGCCGAAGGTTTACCTTCCAACAAGACAATGACCCTAAGCACATAGCTAAAATAATGAAGGAGTGGCTTCACAACAACTCCATGACTGTTCTTGAATGGCCCAGCCAGAGCCCTGACTTAAACCCCATTGAGCATCCCTGGGGAGACCTAAAAATGGCTGTCCACCAACGTTTACCATCCAACCTGACAGAACTGGAGGGGATCTGCAAGGAGGAATGGCAGAGGATCCCCAAATTCAAGTGTGAAAAACTTGTTGCATCTTTCCCAAAAAGACTCATGGCTGTATTAGATCAAAAGGGTGCTTCTACTAAATACTGAGCAAAGGGTCTGAATACTTAGGACCATGTGATATTTGTTTTTATTTTTTTAATAAATCTGCAAAAATGTCAACAATTCTGTGTTTTTCTGTCAATATGTGGTGCTGTGTGTACATTAATGAGGAAAAAAATGAACTTAAATGATTTTAGCAAATGGCTGCAATATAACAAAGAGTGAAAAATTTAAGGGGGTTTGAATACTTTCCATCCCCACTGTATAAGGAAAGGTTGCGAGCACTGAACTTATTCTCTCTAGAGAAGAGACGCTTGAGAGGGGATATGATATCAATTTACAAATACCTTACTGGTGACTAGGGATGGGCCGAACACCCCCCTGTTTGGTTCGCACCAGAACATGCGAAGAGGCAAAAAATTTGTTCGAACACCGTTAAAATCTATGGGACATGAATGTGAAAAATCAAAAGTGCTAATTTTAAGGGTTAATATGCAAGTTATTGTCATAAAAAGTGTTTGGGGACCTGGGTCCTGCCCCAGGGGACATGTATCAATGCAAAAAAAGTTTTAAAAACTGCCGTTTTTTCGGGAGCAGTGATTTTTATAATACTTAAAGTGAAACAATAAAAGTGAAATATTCCTTTAAATTTCGTACCTGGGGGGTGTCTATAGTTTGCCTGTAAATTGGCACATGTTTCCCGTGTTTACAACAGTCCGAGAGCAAAATGAAATTTCTAAAGGAAAAAAAAGTCATTTAAAAGTACTAGCGGTAGCTCCGGTAGCTATAATGAATTGTCGCGTCTCTGCAATACTCATAAAAGTCATTGAAAAAAACGGCCTGAGGTTCCCCCACAGCGCATTGCCAGGCCCTTTGGATTTTAAGGGGAACCCCTCACCAAAATAAAAAAAAAATGGCGTGGGGGTCCCCCTAAAAATCCATACCAGATCCTAAACCGAGCACACTGTCACGGATTCCACAGCCAGCGGCGACTAACTAACCACAACATGCGTTGCGTGACCGGGGTATATGAGGAACTAAGGGAATAAGGGGGAACTTATACTGAGCATGTAAGACTGGCTGTGGTACTTTCACAGCCCGCACTACCTTTGGCCAGCACTAGAGGGAGACTCCACTCCAATCCAGCTAGCTGACCACACACAGGCAGATACGAATCTTACATACAATCTGGTGCACTCTAAGGGTTGGGGAGCAGTCTAGCAATTACTATACACTTCTAGGGTTCCTCCAGCTATCCTGTGAGGTTGAACTCCGGTGTTAATCACTCTTCCCACTGTCCCCACACCCACACACCAGACACACAATAAACGATAGCCTGCCACCACCCAACAGTTTGTCCGCAGACTGGTCTGCTGAGCCACCACACACACAGATCTCTGCCTGGAAGATCTGTTAGCTTACAATCTGCATGCAATCTGCCTACACACAGTGCAATTGCATACCGATTGGCACGTAACTTAGACCGAGTACTTAGGCACTAAACTACAACAACCTCTCCAGAGATATGAGTCCTAGCTTAGTACACAGAAGTCACTTATTAATTTTATCATTTAATATCCCGAAAGTGGGCAGTGCATATAAGATATACAAAGAAAAAGGATTTACCAAAAAAGATACAAAAAATGCAGAAAGACACACAAATTGGCAATTTGCTATGAAAATAAAAATGGATAAAAACAGAAATAAACTTTACCAAAGTCTATCCATAAGTAGAAGCATACTGGAACATGTGGGAACTCCCCAGTTTCGAACTGGCTTAGTGGAAGAACAATGTCCATATCTCAGGCTACCCAATTTATTGAAATATGGATGTGGGCTGGACTTTAGCCCTTGGCCAATCAGCCCCAGGGGGTGTTCCTGTCTCAGCCCACAGAACGATTTGTGTTCTGAAATGACCAGAGTCAAATTGGCCCAGAACGGCGCTGATTGCTGGGTCATGGATAGGATTTCCGATACCAGCGCATCAGTCCAGTCGCAACAGTACCAATTACTGCCTGCCTGCTGCAATCAGGCGCCATGTAACGGTTTTGTGTGGTTCTCTAGGATTCCACACCTGCTAAACATACAGTGTTACATGTACACGTAACCCATCGCGTGTACAATCAAAAGGAATTATTTTCATCTCTCTGCCGTTAATATTTTAGCTTTTATGAGAGATAAAATAGGTTCCTTAGATCTCTTGATATTAATCAAAGCTTGCAGACTGACTGGCTTATGAATGCCCCCTGCAGATCCGTGTAGCCAAGATGACTAGCAGTTTTCTTTGAGCCTCAGGAAGGTGTCAATCTATGTTTACTCTAATGGGAACTTTTATTGGCATCTAGGTGTCTCTTCGATCCTAGAAAAAACTATCTCTGTCCTTTTCAAATGCTAATGAAAGAACATATGTGCATGACTGACATTGAAAACTATATTGTTAATAACCCAGAATTAAACTACATCTACAATTACACTACTTCTACAGATCACACCACATCTTGTTAAGGCAAAACTAACCTACGCTTACATTTTCGTCACACACACAACCTAGCAGGCCGCAGGAAGAGAGGGGGGATGAGAGAGCGCCCCCTTTCCTGAACCATACCAGGCCACATGCCCTCAACATGGGGAGGATGTCCCCATGTTGATGGGGACAAGGGCCTCATCCCCACAACCCTTGCCCGGTGGTTGTGGGGGTCTGCGGGCAGGGGGCTTATCGGAATCTGGAAGCCCCCTTTAACAAGGGGACCCCCAGATCCTGGCCCCCCTGCCTACCATTTCACAAAAAAGTGTCAAAAATGTTAAAAAAGACAAGAGACGGTTTTTGACAATTCCTTTATTAATGTCTTCTTCTTTCCCCGCTTCTTCTTCCATCTTCTTCTGGTCTTCATTCAGTTTTCTTCCTCCATCTGGTTCTTCCCCCGCTTCTTCCTCTTCTTCCTCCGATCATCTGCTTCTTCCTTCAGTCTTCTCATTCGCATCTTCCTCGGGCGTCGTCTTCCCCGCTTCATTCTCCAGACGATCCGTATACATGGGAGGTTCCCGCTGTGTGACGCTTCTGTTCTTCTGACAGTTCTTATATAACTGAGGGTGGGGCCACCCGGTGACCCACCCCCCTCTGACGCATGGGGACTTCACGGGACTTCCCTATGGTTTTCCCCGCGGTGTCAGAGGGGGCGGGGCGGGGTCACCCATTACGCAAAAAGATGACATGGCAGTTTCACTTATTACTGAAAAAAATAAATGACTGAAATATAATTTTCAACAACTGAAAGGTTTCTAAACATATGAGGAGTTAGGGCTTCTTAGTGTAGTACATCCTAGCTGCTAGAATAGTTACATAGTTACATAGTAGGTGAGGTTGAAAAAAGACATCAAGTCCAATCTATGTGTGTGATTATATGTCACTTTTACATTGTATATCCCTGTATGTTGCAGTTGTTCAGGTGCTTATCTAATAGTTTCTTGAAGCTATCAATGCCCCCCGCTGAGACCACCGCCTGTGGAAGGGAATTCCACATCGTTGTCATTCTTTCAGTAAAGAACCCTCTACGTAGTTTAAGTTTAAACCTCTTTTCTTCTAATTTTAATGAGTGGCCACGAGTCTTGTTAAACTCCCTTCTGCAAAAAAGTTTTATCCCTATTGTGGGGTCACCAGTAGGGATGAGCCGAACACCCCCCTGTTCGGTTCGCACCAGAACATGCGAACAGGAAAAAAGTTTGTTCGAACATGCGAACACCATTAAAGTCTATGGGACACGAACATGAATAATCAAAAGTGCTAATTTTAAAGGCTTATATGAAAGTTATTGTCATAAAAAATGTTTGGGGACCTGGGTCCTGCCCCAGGGGACATGGATCAATGCAAAAAAAAGTTTTAAAAACGGCCGTTTTTTCAGGAGCAGTGATTTTAATAATGCTTAAAGTCAAACAATAAAAGTGTAATATCCCTTTAAATTTCGTACCTGGGGGGTGTCTATAGTATGCCTGTAAAGGGGCGCATGTTTCCTGTGTTTAGAACAGTCTGACAGCAAAATGACATTTTGAAGGAAAAAACTCATTTAAAACTACTCGCGGCTATTGCATTGCCGACAATACACATAGAAGTTCATTGATAAAAACGGCATGGGAATTCCCCAAAGGGGAACCCCGAACCAAAATTAAAAAAAAAAAATGACGTGGGAGTCCTCCTAAATTCCATACCAGGCCCTTCAGGTCTGGTATGGATATTAAGGGGAACCCCGGCCAAAATTAAAAAAAAAAAATGACGTGGGGTTCCCCCTAAATTCCATACCAGACCCTTCAGGTCTGGTATGGATTTTAAGGGGAACCCCGCGCCAAAAAAAAAAAAAAATGGCGTGGGGTCCCCCCAAAAATCCATACCAGACCCTTATCCGAGCACGCAACCTGGCAGGCCGCAGGAAAAGAGAGGGGGACGAGAGTGCAGCCCCCCCTCCCTCCTGAACCGTACCAGGCCACATGCCCTCAACATTGGGAGGGTGCTTTGGGGTAGCCCCCCAAAACACCTTGTCCCCATGTTGATGAGGACAAGGGCCTCATCCCCACAACCCTGGCCGGTGGTTGTGGGGGTCTGCGGGCGGGGGGCTTATCGGAATCTGGAAGCCCCCTTTAACAAGGTGACCCCCAGATCCCGGCCCCCCCCTGTGTGAAATGGTAAGGGGGTACATAAGTACCCCTACCATTTCACGAAGAAAGTGTCAAAAATGTTAAAAATGACAAGAGACAGTTTTTGACAATTCCTTTATTTAAATGCTTCTTCTTTCTTCTATCTTCCTTCATCTTCTGGTTCTTCTGGTTCTTCTGGCTCTTCTGGTTCTTCCTCCGGCGTTCTCGTCCAGCATCTCCTCCGTGGCGTCTTCTGTCTTCTTCTCCTCGGGCCGCTCCGCACCCATGGCATGGGGGGGAGGCTCCCGCTCTTCTCTTCTTCTTTTCTTCTCTTCTTCTCTTCTTCATTTTCTTCTCCGGGCCGCTCCGCAATCCATGCTGGCATGGAGGGAGGCTCCCGCTGTGTGACGGCGCTCCTCTTCTGACAGTTCTTAAATAAGATGAAGGAAGATAGAAGAAAGAAGAAGCATTTAAATAAAGGAATTGTCAAAAACTGTCTCTTGTCATTTTTAACATTTTTGACACTTTTTTCGTGAAATGGTAGGGGTACTTATGTACCCCCTTACCATTTCACACAGGGGGGGGCCGGGATCTGGGGGTCACCTTGTTAAAGGGGGCTTCCAGATTCCGATAAGCCCTCCGCCCGCAGACCCCCACAACCACCGGCCAGGGTTGTGGGGATGAGGCCCTTGTCCTCATCAACATGGGGACAAGGTGTTTTGGGGGGCTACCCCAAAGCACCCTCCCAATGTTGAGGGCATGTGGCCTGGTACGGTTCAGGAGGGAGGGGGGCCACACTCTCATCCCCCCTCTTTTCCTGCGGCCTGCCAGGTTGCGTGCTCGGATAAGGGTCTGGTATGGATTTTTGGGGGGACCCCACGCCGTTTTTTTTTTTTTTTTTTTGGCGCGGGGTTCCCCTTAAAATACATACCAGACCTGAAGGGTCTGGTATGGAATTTAGGGGGAACCCCACGTCATTTTTTTTTTTAAATTTTGGCCGGGGTTCCCCTTAATATCCATACCAGACCTGAAGGGCCTTGTATGGAATTTAGGGGGACTCCCACGTCATTTTTTTTTTTTTAATTTTGGTTCGGGGTTCCCCTTTGGGGAATTCCCATGCCGTTTTTATCAATGAACTTCTATGTGTATTGTCGGCAATGCAATAGCCGCGAGTAGTTTTAAATGAGTTTTTTCCTTCAAAATGTCATTTTGCTGTCAGACTGTTCTAAACACAGGAAACATGCGCCCCTTTACAGGCACACTATAGACACCCCCCAGGTACGAAATTTAAAGGGATATTACACTTTTATTGATTGACTTTAAGCATTATTAAAATCACTGCTCCTGAAAAAACGGCCGTTTTTAAAACTTTTTTTTGCATTGATCCATGTCCCCTGGGGCAGGACCCAGGTCCCCAAACACTTTTTATGACAATAACTTGCATATTAGCCTTTAAAATTAGCACTTTTGATTTCTCCCATAGACTTTTAAAGGGTGTTCCGCGGCATTCGAATTTGCCGCGAACACCCCAAATTGTTCGCTGTTCGGTGAACTTGCGAACAGCCAATGTTCGAGTCGAACATGAGTTCGACTCGAACTCGAAGCTCATCCCTAGTCACCAGTATGGTATTTGTTTATTGAAATCATATCCCCTCTCAAGCGTCTCTTCTCCAGAGAGAATAAGTTCAGTGCTTGCAACCCTTCCTCATAACTAATATCCTCCAGACCCTTTATTAGCTTTGTTGCCCTTCTTTGTACTGGCTCCATTTCAGTACATTCTTCCTGAGGACTGGTGCCCAGAACTGAACAGCATACTCTAGGTGCCAGAGTCTTGTAGAGCGGGAGAATTATTGTTTTATCTCTGATCCCCTTTTTAATGCATGCCAATATTCTGTTTGCTTTGTTAGCAGCAGCTTGGTATTGCATGCCATTGCTGAGCCTATCATCTACTAGGACCCGCAGGTCCTTTTCCATCCTAGATTCCCCCAGAGGTTCTCCCACCAGTGTATAGATTGCATTTATATTATTTCCACCCAAATGCATTATTTTACATTTTTCTACATTGAACCTCATTTGCCATGTAGTTTACCCCATCCTTCAGGTCATTTATGAACACATTAAATAGGATTGGTCCCAGCACAGAACCCTGGGGGACCCCACTACCCACCCCTGACCATTCCGAGTACCATTTATTACCACCCTCTGAACTCGCCCATGTAGCCAGTTTTCAATACATGTACTCACCCTATGGTCCATGCCAACGGACCTTGTTGTGTTGTATGTCACTGCGTTCTTGACGCTCGAAAGTTCAGAGAATTTTTGTGTGACCGTGTGTATGCAAGCCAAGCTTCAGCGGAATCCATCCAAGATTTTTACGACGGAAATTCCGCTCTTGTGTACAGAGCATTAGGCTAACTGGTCTAATTCCCAGGGATGTATTTTGGGCCCTTTTTAAATATTGATGCTACATTGGCTTTTCTCCAATCAGCTGGTACCATTCCAGTCAGTAGACTGTTAGTAAAAATTAGGAACAATGGTCTGGCAATTACTTGACTGAGTGCCCTAAGTACCCTTGGGTGCAAGCCATCTGGTCCCGGTGATTTATTAATGTTAAGTTTTCCAAGTCTAATTTTAATTCTGTCCATGATCCCAGCCTAAAGACCGGGGTCTCACCAAGAGCCCCAGACCCATAGTAATGATTGCGTACCCCGGAACATCTGGTTCCAGGTCACCTAATCACTGTGGTAGCCTCTGATTGGCAACCATAGTGATCAGTCACTTTGAAGCCCGCCTCTGTGTTTTTCTCTCTGTGAATGGAGAGAAAAGATACATTGTATCTTTCTCACACCTTGCAGAGAGAAAGAAAAAAGAAAGAAGAAAGAAGGAAGAAGAATCAAGGTTTGATCTAGGTCAGTGCCAGGGTTAGTGTTTGGGTCAGGTAAGGGTCAAAGGTCAAGGTGAGTTAGTCAATTAGTATTAGTGTCAGTTAGTGGCTGTTTTAGTGTGCTTTATTTAGGTAGGACAAAAAAAAATCTAAAATGTGCTCTATTGTTTCTGGGCTGTACTACGAGTACAACCAACAAACAACGTACACATATGTGGTATTGCTGCGATCGTCAAGAGCAGGATAATTTATTTTAAATTGTTTTTTTGGTTCTAGGTTGTGGTAGTAACACGAAATATACAGCTACATTTTAAAAATATATATTTTAAAATATATTTTGTTTACTATTTTGGTCCAGTTTTCCTTTGATAATAAAAAAAAAATCAGGAGATATCCATTACCATTTACCACTAAATGAAAGCCCAATTTGTCCTGAAAAAAAGCAAGATATAATCCACCTGGATACACAAAGTAGTTATGATGACATGTACAGTTTTACTAACACATGTCGAAGTTGCAAAATTGTGCTTAGGCATTAATATTTGTTTTACCCTTAGGCATAAAGGGGTTAAAGAGATCCTGTTGTTAACTGTCACAGCTGAGGTGCCTATCAGGATTAAATACTTCAAAAGGCCAACACACCAAAGCAGTTTTAGTTCTGGGGCAGAGCAGAGTTATGCTGTATCATGTCACTAATGCACCTGCCCCAAAATGAACAACCAATATGGATGACAATGGAAGACTCTACACTGGATGCACACTTTGGAGTGACAGATTATGGACTTTTTTACAGGTTTTTTGAAAGGCCAGTCACATGCAATGATCAATCAGTATCATGTATCATGTCCTGGGAGACTGGCCAGTTTTATCTTGTACCATGTCTAAGGTGAATGTTGTACTCCCATGCTTGGTTAAGAGTGCAAATGAAATATTAAGTACATGACCTTCATTTCTGTGAAACAAAATGGAATTATGCACCCACAAATGTTAAGCATTACATAAAAGACCTTTCATATCTCCATTATTTCTCATGACTTATTTAATCTTTTTATACTCACTTGTTGCAGTTGTCAAATTTGATCTATTATCTTCTGCACAAAACAATCTAAGTAACAAGTAAAAGAATATAGTATGATATGCCTAAAGGTCATAAAATATCACATTATGATTATGTTCACAATCCTGCTGAAATCAAAAGTTTAAGGTCAGCTTTAAATTAGTACGCATGACATTCTTCCATGCTCAATGTGTACATTTGTTTAGAATTAAAAGTTCTGAAACACCATAAAACTGTGTTTGAACAAATAATTGCTATTCACCCTTTCATATAACATATATTGAACCTTGTCATTGTTAATCCGTTACCATCTCTATCTTTTTTTATGTTTGCACAGCTTCAATACACCAAGTAGTGGTTTTAATTGAAAAATGCCAAATGCTGCATAGCAAGTATTGATCAAAAGCAGGTGCTTTTATTGAGACAAAAATAGATGAAGCCATGCTTTGTTGGAAAACGTATTTGAATTCAAATTAAGCAGCCATTTAGCATTTCATTTTTACATGCTGTTCTTTACTTTTTGTAAAATTAAAGTAGGGATAGATGTTGTAAATATGTTGATTTTGTGAACAGGTACAAGATGTTGTAATAGAGAAATCATATGGACTTCAAGTTCCTTTGATAATTGGGAAAGAGAATTCTTACCCAATGGCTTTTATTTGATCATAAGTGTGTAATGGTTGGTGTAAGCCCATCTGCATTTGGTAATTTGAAAAGACCTGGCAGTCTGTGATTTGAACAGACTCAACAGTCCTTGTTAAGACAACTCATTGTACTTCTTTTTATTGAAATAAATGTACAAAATGGGGTTACACAACTTTGACATGTAGAACAAAGTAGGCATCCATGGCATATACATCAATTTGGGATATTGTAACTTAAGTCTTGGAAAAATCGAACATTGAGGGTCATTTACAATTACGTACAACTTGTTATCAAATAAGCCTTGTAATTTCAATTGATATATTAAGGGCATCCCAAGTTAAGAAGTTATTATATCAAGTCTTGTTTTTATTGATAGCAATACCACTTAGACCACTGTCAACAGGTTTTCTTGTGGTAATGAAAAAGGGCGGGATATTCAACTTGACTTTTCTTGAGTCAGGGAATGTTTAAGTGTGTATGAAGGGTTGTCCTACACTGGTCGTTTAGTTATAGTTAGGTATTTTTACATTTTGGTTGTTGCGAGGGATGGGAAGAGAAAGGGGTTTTAAGGAGGGGGGAGAGGAAAGGGAACAGAGGGGGAGGGAGTAAAGAGATGAGGGTGGAAGATAGAGAGAAGAAATCCAGAAAAAAGACGAGGGGGAGAGGGAGTGTGGGGGCCGTTCTTTGGTTGCGCATCCCTCCCTCTGCCCCATATGGGGGGAGGGAGGAAATGTGGGGTAATGCTTCTATTGGTGGTTTTGAATTGTCAGATATTACACTGGGGTAAAGGATTTATAGCAATCTGATGTTTTGCAGTGAGTCCAACATGCCCACGTAGCTGCAAATTTTTGTATACGTTCTTGGGCGGTGAAAATCAGTTCCTCCATTTCCTCTATTTTGGAAATTCTGAGTAGCCATTCTCTATCAGTTGGTATTTCTGTTGATCTCCAGTGAATTGGAATGCATAGCCTCGCCGCATTGACCATATGCATGGCCAAGGATTTGTGGTACTCATGCTTGGGCAGTATAGTATGGTGCAAAAGATATTGAGCGGGGCTGTAATTCAGGGAGTATGTGGTAACTTGTTCTATGATGGAGTTTACCTCCCTCCAAAAGGTTTGGTTGGAGTCGCACTCCCACCAAATGTGTATCATGGATCCTACTGCTTTTTTACATCTCGAACACATGTTCGGGATTGAAGGTGAGAATTTGTGTAATCGTGATGGGGTCCTATACCATTTGGTTATGATTTTATATCCATTTTCTTGGATCGCTACATTCATTGAACCCTTATGTGCAAGAGTGTAGATGGTTTTCCAGTCTTCTTCCGTCAGTGTCATCTGTAGGCCTTTTTCCCATGAGTTACGTGGGTTTTCCATTGCTGCTGTTAAGGTATTGTCTTGGAGGAGGGTATATATGTGTGAGATGAGGTGTCTTTGGGGTGTACTGCTTGAGCACAGGGATTCAAATGGAGTCAGTTTTCTCGTCCATGTCGTGGTTGGTGTTGAGGAGGTTAGAAAGTGTCTTACTTGTCTCTATGACCAGAAAGGAAATGTATTTGTGCGAGATTCAGTCAATAGGTCCTGGTGGGTTCGGATGAAGCCTTTGTGAAAGAACTGTTATGCCCTTATCTCCTCATGTGGCCATTCTTTTTGGAGGAATGTAGCAGACTCTCCAGGAGGAAACTCCGGGTTTCCGCGTAGGGATGTCAGTGGTCCTGAGTGTGTAGATAAGTCATGTAGGGCAACAGCTTTGCTGAAGGCCATTAATGTGGGCTATATGAATGGGTGTTCCTTGAGGGACTGGGGCCACCATCGAGTTAGGAGCCATGGGAGAGTAAGTGTAGAGGTGTGCATAAAGCATCTTTCTATTATAACCCATGCTTTTTCTAGGAAATGTATCTGCCAGTCAACAATTCTGGTCAAATGGCAAGCTAGGTGATACTTGTGAAGGTCAGGAAGGCCGATTCCTCCTTTGGGTTTGGGATGTGTCATTTGCATATATTTTATGCGAGGGGGCTTGTTTTTCCACAGGAAGGCTGTGCACATTTTTTTATATGTAGAGAAAAAGGAGGGAGGCAAGTGTATCGGTATTGCCTGCATTAGGTATAAGAGGCGCGGGAGAACAACCATTTTAATTGGGGCTGCGCGGCCAAACCAGGATTTATTTAAATTGGTCCACTCATTTATGTTAGTTTGGAGTTTTGACAGGGCATTTAGGAAATTATGGTTGTAGAGGTCTGTTCTCTTGGTGATCTGAATTCCTAAATATGTAATGGCATTCTTCTCCCATTGAAATGGGAATGAGGCTTGAGTGTGGGCTACTTCTTGTGGTGTAAGGGATATATTTAGGGCATGGGACTTGGAATAATTAATTTTGAAGTTAGACAGTTCTTCAAAATGTTTCATGTCGCCTAATAGGTTGGGTAGAGAGTACTCATTTTACTTCTTACTGTGTGTTAGCAACAACTTCTGGTGCTGTGTTGCTGCTATTACCCTTTTTCTTTATCAGTGGGGGCCTTTTTTCTATTTTTTTTATTACAATCCTTTTTATTGTAAAGTAAAATAAATATAAAAAGGGATTTGTTTTTTCTTTTAGTGTTGGTGTTTGGGTTCTTTTTGTGGGTACTTTAATGTTTTATGGTCTTTTTCACTCTTTTATAGCTCGGTCTCTGCTGTCACTCAATCTGAAATCTCTCACTCATCTCCACCACAGGACTTAAAAGTCCTGTGAGAGATGCAAGCCTAAGAGGTGGGGGGTAGAAGCAGGTACAGGCTGTTGCTAAGCAGCTAGCCTTGCCCCCAAGGACCATGTGATCCTCTGGATAATGGTCGTTCCCTGCTCATGGCAAGAACAGTGTGGCCATGCCCTTAGCCATGGGCAGCTTGCCTGGTGCTAGAGCAGTGGGTACTCTGCTGCATGTAGCTACTGTAGTTACACAATTGTGTCCACAGATCAAAGCTGCTTGCCACTCTGCTCAGGGGCTGAGAAAGAGCTGTGGGGAAGGTGTCACTGCTGGGGAGCAGATTCGGGGACTTGTGCCTGTGATACCCCAAAATGTTGAAAGACATGGTCTGGTTTTGGTTATAGGAAGAGAGCCTGCATGTTCACTGCTCTGCCTTCCTTGGCCACCCAGGCTGCATGCCTGGATGAGGTTCTGGTTTATCATAATAAGGGAAAATCTGCACCATTTTTTTTTTCATTTTTTATTTTTATTTATTTTAATTACTACATTTAAAATGAACACTGAGGTGTTCCTATTCTATGCAAGCCCAGGTATTTGAGAAAAAGAACTCAATATTACAGCTAAATATAAACGGCCAATTTCAACTGTTAGTAAGACTGGCCTTACATGTTCTGTGTTCCATAAGAATAGGTACAGATTTAAGGTATTGTTTCAATGCTGCCCTAAAAGCCACAAGAATAGATTTTCTCCCCCTTTTTTGGCCGGCAAATGTCCTCCATGGCAGTGGCCAGCTCCTTTTGCCTTTTCTTGACTATAGTTTGCTATAGCTTACTAATAGCTTTGCTATTAGCTTTAAAAATGGTTAGAATTGTGGTTGAACAAGGGATTGTACCATATAGCCGACTATCTCGATCATAGGCACCTTCGCCCCCCCACTTTTTCATGGGCAACAAATTTACCACTTTCTCAACTCATTGCAGAAGGAGGGCTCTGACTTAGTCCGAACCATGTTTGAAAAAAGATGCATACAGGATGCTGCTATGCGAGGGGGCATCTTCATTGCTTTACAAACTGTTGGTTGACTCCACTGCTAGATTATCTTACCAGGTGGCATGGGAAAGGAATCTATCCATAACCCCTGAGGTGGAGGATGGGCGTAAATGGAGTATGCAAATCCATAAAGGGATCCTTAATGTTGCCTTGATTGAGGCAAGTTACAAAGTCCACACCATATGGTATTTAGTGCCAGAGCGCCTGTCAAAAATGTACCCAGACACCTCGGCTACCTGTTTAGGGTTTGTGGTCAGATAGGTTCACCATTAAACGTATGGTGGTCATGTCCCAAGGTCCATCGCTTTTGGATGAGGGTTAATTCATTTATTTTTTCAGTCACAATGGTCAACATCACTAAAGACCATTAGCATCGCCCTGCTAAATAAGTCTGTTGAAAATGTTCCACGACATACTCAGACCTTGATCTACTTAACATTTCTAGCAGCCAAAATTGCAATAGCGACAGCATGGAAAAGCCCCATCATAGACTTTGCGACAGTAATATGAAAACTTACTTAGATCATGTTGAATGAAAAAATAGTGAGTGTCTTACAAGATAAACAAATCAATTTTGACAAAATATGGTCCCCTTAGCTTGCTTAATTACAGGTTCTGAATGACTGAATCATATAGTACGAATAAGTTGATGCTGGATTCCCGGACGGACCCATCTCTTTTCTTCTCCTTCCCCCCCTTTTTTCTTTCTTTTCTGTTTGCTTGTTCCCTCCATTTTGGCCAGCCTTGGCATCACGTCCTTTTAGCTTTTCCTTCTTCCTTCTTATTTAAGTTCTTGATGTTCATATTTTGGGGTGTGGAGCCCCTTTGTGGAACCATTACAATGCTTGGCAATGAGTAATACTATGCAAGCTGTGATCGCTGGATGTGGGTTTTATTTAATGATGAGCCGGTTTCCAGGGATTACGATTCAAGATGGTCTGGACCTCGATATCTTGGGTCTTGTTGTCACGCACTATGATCCAAGGGGTGATCGTATGGAAGACCACTTCCTAGTAACCACAATTGTTTTGAGGCTTTCTACCCATGTTACAACACAAAATATATTATTCCGGTCCACTTCTAATGCTGGTCAAATGCTCTTTAATTATTTTTTTTTAATAATTTTAATGAATCCAAGTTTAATCGTTATCACGCTATGTGAGTATTTCTACCCCTTGCTTGAAATACGAACTATCCGTTTGGCTTAAGTTGGAGTGTCTATGGATGTGGAAGCCGTGCTGATATTCCTTTCTGACGTATGGTGATGACATCTGACCAGACATACTGCCTAGACCTGTTGGTCATCAAGCTTTTTTGACCTGTATGGCGTATGCCATTTCAGGCCATTAAATTCCGGTAAGCCTCCATACTTTCTGGTGATAGTCCCGGCACTGATTTCAATCTTCCGTGCACCTATGGTCCTTCTACCGTCTACTTACCTACCAGATTGGGTCTAACAATCCACCTGTGCGCCTGGGAGGCATTTGTCCATCATTGCCTATGCACTACCCCCATAGACTTTTGGTTCTTTTCACAATTATTTCACATATTTTTTATGGACTATTATGTTTTGAGATATTCACTTATTTTGAGGCGTTGAACGCATAGATATTTTTTCTTATCAATCACTGTTATATTTGCTCATTAAGTGCACTATGGTTTCACTTAGTAGTTGTTTAGATTAACTACACATGGATATTTATTCCTCATATTATTGTGATATATTTATTCACTGTTTATATTCATTGAGCTTATAGCGCTACACTTCTTAATTTTTTATGGTTATTACTTTTACCCTGAGTCTACGGGTGTGTTAGCTGCTATTCTAGTATTTTCCCATTTTTTAGCGCAGCGCTGTACTCATCCCTTCTACATGGTAATAGGCGGACTACTGTTCCCAGCCAGTCCATAATTGCAAACGCTGCGTTCTCCGGCCACAGCATTCTGCACTACTCTCAACAATTCTCCTTTGCTTCTTTCACACTGACTTTCTCCAAAGGACAAACAACTCTGTCCCCCCGGTCACAGAAATCCATTCTTCTCCCCTCAGTCCTACTGTTGCCTCTTCTTCACCAATCTTCTCTTGTGATCAAGTCCTGTGTTCCCCAGTTACAGCAGCTTGACACCAAATGAAGATCTTTATCCAGGAATACATCCTAGCAGCTCCTCAAACCCTCCTCTGTGCTTGGCACGCCCCCCCATGTGGGGATGCCCTGCGGCAGCTACCTATACTTCCATTCTCCTTTTCTCCTGCACCATAGGAACTCCTGGGCAGCATGTGATCTCAGCTTATATGGGAGGCCTGCCCCCTGACAATACCGAATGGTAATTGGTCAGAGCTCCTCACATGAGCTGCCTGTCACTCAAACCTCAGGTCCAACCTCTGTTCCAGAACAATCTTCCTGAAAGCAGGGGAGGCGCTTCTGAGTCTGAGAGCACAGGTGGTCACACCCACCACTACACTAAACACTCCCAATCTCAAATCAAAACAAACAGGCCTAAACCCAAAGCACAGGCCTGTCTAAATTTGCCTACACTGACATCTTAGTCCCAGAAAAATCCTATTCCAGCACCTACCTAACGGTAGAGGGCGCTGCATTATGTTTCCCCCACTTATGTACCTTTGTATATACAGCACCAGTGAGGATTGTTTGCTGCTCTGCACAGTGCTTTTGTTATTTTTACTGTTTTAAAACATTAATAAAAACAATTGAAACAGAAAATGGCTAGAATTAGTACAGATTTGCTTTCACAAACCTTAGTGGGGTTTGATGCTATGTTCAGATTTTGCAGATCTTGCACTGGATTTGACAAATCTCCATGGTACTGAACCCTGCCAAATTTGCTCCTTCCTACTCCACACCAAAGTCTTCTGCCAAAGTAAAGTTATGCCTGGGTATAGGGCAGTTAACCTTCAGACATGATTCAGCTGCCATCAGCGGCATCACTGGGGGGGGGGGGGGAGCCATGACCCCCCCAACATTATACTGTGCCCTCTAATGTGGTACGCTAATTAAAACACCTTTTTTTCTGTAGCAGTGCCCACAGCCCCGCATCTTCCCCCAGCCACCACCGAGGTGACACAGGCACAAGTTGGCTCTCACAAGTGAGAGCATGCCTGTCAGTTCCAGTGGGGGGATTTCTCTCTTCTCCCTCTCCTTGCTGACTCCACAGCCAGGCCATCCTTCTGCTCCCTCCCCTACATCCTTATTGGCAGGAGAAAAGGAGCCAATCACAATGCTTCACAAGCAGAAGGGGCAGCTCCAAGGGATTCTGGGACCTGTAGTGCCCAACCAGAATGGCCCCATAGCCTTGTATGGGGCTGTCACTGCAGATCTTGCTACTCAGTGGCTCAGCGTTAGGGATGAGCCACTGAGTAGCATGAGCTGAACACCCCCCGGTTCGGTTCGCACCAGAACCTGCGAACAGACCGAAAGTTCGCGTGAACTTTAGAACCCCATTAAAATCTATGGGACTCAAACAGTCAAAATCAAAAGTGCTAATTTTAAAGGCTAATATGCAAGTTATTGTCCTAAAAAGGGTTTTTGCCCCAGGGGACAAGTATCAATGCAAAAAGAAAGTTTTCAAAACGGCCGTTTTTTCGATAGCAGTGATTTTAATGATGCTTAAAGTGAAAAAAAGGTGAAATATTCCTTTAAATATCAAACCGGGGGGGGGGGGGGTGTCTTTAGTGTGCCTGTAAAGTGGCGCGCGTTTCCTGTGCTTAGAACAGTCCCTGCACAAAATGACATTTTTAAAGGACTAAAAGTCATTTAAAACTGCTTGAGGCTTTAATGTAATGTCAGTCCATTATCAGGCCCTTTGGGTCTTGTATGGTTATGAAGGGGAACCCCGCACCCAAATTAAAAAAGGAAAGGCGTGGGGACCCCCAGGCCCTATATACTCTGAACAGCAGTATACAGGCGGTGCAAAAATGACAGGGACTGTAGGTTGTTGTTAAGTAGATTCTGTATGTAATTTTGAACTGGTATATTTTTAAAGTGTAGCTCCAGCCAAAAAATCTATTTTTAAGCTTTTTGGAAAACATAGGGAAGGGTTATAACCTCTGTGACATTTGTTTTGCTGTCTGTGCACCTCTTCAGAAGACTTCACCTCACTTTCTGTCCCAATGACAAATGTTTTTAGAAAATTTGGGGTTTTTAGTGAAACAAGGATTGGTGATAAAGCATCAGTGAAGAGGAGACACTTTTTCCCCATATAAACTCTTACAGGAGAGAATTTCCATTCCTAGGGGTAGATTTCATCTCACTTTCTGTTGTCTCCTTCCGTTTTCAAGTAGGAGTCGTTTGTAAGTTGGATGTTTGAAAGTAGGGGCCTGCCCTATATACTTTGCAGAAATTGGGGCCTTAGGTGTTGGTGTTGTCACAACACTGTAAGCCCTCACAGTTACTCTTGGTGGGCGCTGGAATGGGCCCTGCTGTGAAATAATATATCAAGAATTGTAATTACATGTCCCTGTTGAACAGGGGCAGAAAAATTGGGCCTTTAGTGGTGGTGGTGGTAGTGGTGTTGCCACAACACTGTAAGCCCTCACAGTTACTCTTGGTGGGTGCAGAAATGGGCTCTGCTGTGAAATATTAGATCAAGAATTGTAATTACATGTCCCTGTGTCCCCACTGGTGGCAGTGCCCAAAACCAAAAATGTTCTTACAAACTATCAGCATGAAAATTGAGGAGGAAGAGGATTGTGACTCAGCATAACAGGATAGTCACTCAGCATCAGCATAGGCAGTCTTTAAGGGATCTCACATTAAAAAAAAAAACAATCGGTTACATCAGCATCAGGTGCTTGGTAGCTGGTGATCCAAAACTGATTCATTTTTATGAAGGTCATCCGATCGACCAATTCGGTGGACAGGCGCACCCTGTGATCGGTTACAAAGCCTCCAGCAGCACTGAAGGTGCGTTCCAAAAGAACGCTGGATGCAGGACAGGCCAGTAGCTCAATTGCATACTGTTCAAGCTCTGGCCAGTGATCCATCCTTAAGACCCAGTAACCCAGAGGATTTTTCAGTGGGAAAGGTGTCCAAGTCTGATCTTGCCCCTAGGTAATCCTGCACCATGTGAATCAGACACTGGCGATGGTTGCTGGAATCGATCAGACCTTGGGGCTGCGGACTAAAAAATTGTCTGAACGCATCGGTCAGACGGCCACCTTCTCTACCGCTCCTTCTGTGACTGACTGAAGCTTCAGCAACACGTTGTCCAGGAGGACCAGGAAATTGTAACATTCCACGCTCTGGAAACGTGTTGCACAAACCTTTCTGCAAGGCTTCCCGAAGATGTTTCATCCTCTGCTCCTTCTGTGATGGCAAGATAAGGTCCGCAACCTTACCCTTGTAATGTGGAACAAGGAGGGTTGCCAGCCAGTAATCAGCCCTCCGCTTGATACCACAAATACGAGGATCCTTCCGCAGGCTTTGCAGGATCAGGGAGGCCATGCAGCGTAGGTTTTCTAAGGCATTTGGTCCAGAGTCCTCTGGGTCACTAAGGATGACATAATCCACAGCCACCTCCTCCCAGCCACGTACAAATCCATGGGTTTCTTCGGACTGTAAATGATCCCTTGAAGACTGCTGCTGTTGCTGAGTGCCAGGCTCCACCTCCATGCTGACACAATCCTGCTCCTCCTTCTGGTCCTCTTCCTGTATGATCGGCGGGCACGCAGGAACACTGTCTGGATAAAGGGGGCCTTGAGAGCTAAGGAAGTCCTCCTCTTCCTCCCTCTGTTCTGCCTCAAGTGCCCTGTCCATTATTCCACGCAGCTTGTGCTCCAACAGGTGGACAAGAGGGACAGTGTCACGGATGCATGCACTGTCACTGCTCACCATCCTTGTGGCCTCCTCAAATGGTGACAGGACAGTGCATGCATCCCTGATCATGGCCCACTGGCGTGGGAAAAAAAAAGGTCCCCCGACCCTGTCCTGGTGCCATAGTCACATAGGTACTCATTGATGGCCCTCTGCTGCATGTGCAGCCGCTGCAGCATGGCCAACGTTGAGTTCCACCTGGTGGGCATGTCACAGATTAGGCAGTTCTTGGGAAGGTTAAATTCCTTTTGGAGGTCAGCCAGCCGAGCACTGGCATTATATAACCTGCGGAAATGCACACAGAATTTCCTGGCCTGCCTCAGGACATCCTGTAAGCCCGGGTACCTGCCCAAGAACTGCTGCACCACCAAGTTAAGGATATGAGCCAAACAGGGCACATGGGTCAGTTGTCCCTGTAGGAAGGTGGAGAGGAGGTTGGTGCCATTGTCGCAAACCACCTGCCTTAAGCTGGCGTGGCATCAACCACCTCTGAACCTGCCCCTGCAGAGCTGACAGAATCTCTGCCCCAGTGTGGATCCTGTCCCCCAAGCACACCAGCTCAAGCACCACATGGCATCTTTTGGCCTGCGTGCTTGCGTAGCCCCTTGAATGCCTACGGAGCACTGCTGGTTCTGAGGACAAATGAGCACAGGAAGAGGCCATGGAGGAAGAAGAAGAGGAGGGGTGGAGGAGAGAGGTGTGGCAGAATCTCCACTAGTAGAATTTTGGAGGTGTGGTGGCGGAACAACCTCCAACACTACTGCACCCTGTACTGCATCCTTCCAAGCTGCCAGAAGAGTCACCCAGTGCGCGGTGAAAGATAGCTAACGTCCCTATCCATGCCTGCTTGACCATGAGTCAGCGGTAATATGGACCTTACCACTGACCGCCCAGTCCAGCGAGGCCAAGACATTGCCTTCCACATGTCGGTAGAGAGCCGAAATCACCTTCCGTGAGAAAAAGTGGCGTTTGGGAACCTGCCACTGAGGAACCGTACATTCCACAAACTCACGGAAGGGGGCAGAGTCTAATAACTGAAAAGGGAGCAGTTGAAGTGCTAGCAATTTAGCCAAGCTAGCATTCAACCACTGGGCATGTGGATGGCTGGGAGCGAACTTCTTTCGGCGGTGCCTCAGCTGGGGCAGGGAAATTTGCCTGGTACAATCTGACGTCGGTGTACTGATAGCAGATTGCCTGCTCGTACTTGGCTGTGACACACCTAATTCTACACCTTTATTCCTCTCAGTGCAGGTTTCAGAGAGGACTGAAGGTATAGTGGGGTTGGAGATCCCAGCTAATGAGGAGCAAGGAGAAGTCTGCTTTGTTCTTTGGTGTGGGTCTTTTAGGTACACTTGCCAACGAACTGCATGGCAGGTCGACATATGTCTGGTTAAGCATGCGGGTCCCTAGCGGGTGATGTTTTGGCCACAGGAGATATGCTTGAGACATATGTTGCAAATAGCAGCGGTGGGATCAGATGCACTCATCTCAAAAAAGGCCCACACTGAAGAACTTTTGGAACAATGTGCAGAGACAGCAGTGCCCTGCACATGCGGAGCTCTGCGGTGTGATGCAGTTGGTGTGCTGCCCTTAAGCTGGCCCCTGGAAGGCATCCTGCCTCATTGGAGATGTGCCGCCTCCTCCTCCTCTCTCCTATCAGGCACCCACGTGGAGTCAGTGACCTCATCATCCCCTCCCTCCTCATCACTCGAGCAAAGCGCGGCAGTATGCTGCAGCTGGGGGAACATGACTGACAGATTGCTGTCCTTCTTGGGCAACCCGCCTCTCTGGGCTCACGTTACTGCCTTCCTCTAGCTGGGTACCATCATTGGAGCCTTCAAAATGCTGGGCATCCTCCTGGAGCATGTACCCAACACTATGGTCAAAAGGTTGCGGGGGACTCCTCAGGAGGACATGGTGGGGCTAGGGAAGGGGTGACTGATGCCATTGAGTCGAGGGAAGAGGTCGCGTTGGCAGTTGCTTTGCCAGACAAAGTACCCTGAGCCTGGGTGAGAGAGGATGAGGAGGATGAGGACGGCTTGGTCATCCACTCTACCAAGTCTTCCGCATGTTGCGACTCAACACGGCCAGCTGCCGAAAAAAAGGACAAGCGTGTCCCACGGCCATGTGCTGAAGAGGATGCACCGTCTCCATGACCAGCAATGTTGCCTCTAGACACAGAGCCTGCTTGCCCTCTTTTAAATGCTTGTGACTGTCTACCTCTAATTGTTGGCCTTCCAGACATACTAATGGCCTGCAGTGAGATGTAGCTGCAAAAAACTGGGTAGTATATATATACTGACTCTGCAGCTATCAGAATCAACTGCCTGCCTACGGTACTAATAGGATCAGAAGAACACCACCAATTTTCTTCAGGTAGCTTTAGGTGCACACTGTGCAGAGGACACACTACACTAACTTGTAAATGCTGAAACTGCCTGGGGTACTAATAGGATCAGAAGAACACCATCAATTTTCTTCAGGTAGCTTTAGGTGCACACTGTGCAGAGGATGCACTACACTAACTTGTAAATACTACAGCTGCCTGCAGTATTAATAGGATCAGAAGAACACCACCAATTTTGTTCAGGTAGCTTTAGGTGCACACTGTGCAAAGGACGCACTAAGCTAACTTCTACATACTACAGCTGCCTGCGGTACTAATAGGATCAGAAGAACACCACCAATTTTGTTCAGGTAGCTTTAGGTGCACACTGTGCAGAGGACGCACTACACTAACTGTTAAATACTATGGCTGCCTCCGGTACCAATAGGAGTAGAAGAACACCACCAATTTTCTTCAGGTAGCTTTAGGTGCACACTGCGCAGAGGACGCACTACACTAACTTGTAAATGCTGAAACTGCCTGGGGTACTAATAGGATCAGAAGAACACCATCAATTTTCTTCAGGTAGCTTTAGGTGCACACTGTGCAGAGGATGCACTACACTAACTTGTAAATTATACAGCTGCCTGCAGTATTAATAGGATCAGAAGAACACCACCAATTTTGTTCAGGTAGCTTTAGGTGCACACTGTGCAAAGGACGCACTAAGCTAAATTCTACATACTACAGCTGCCTGCGGTACTAATAGGATCAGAAGAACACCACCAATTTTGTTCAGGTAGCTTTAGGTGCACACTGTGCAGAGGACGCACTACACTAACTGTTAAATACTATGGCTGCCTGCGGTACCAATAGGAGTAGAAGAACACCACCAATTTTCTTCAGGTAGCTTTAGGTGCACACTGCGCAGAGGACGCACTACACTAACTTGTAAATACTACAGCTGCCTGCAGTACTAATAGGATCAGAAGAACACCACCAATTTTCTTTAGGTAGCTTTAGGTGCACACAGTGCAGAGGACGCACTACACTAACTGTAAATACTGCAGCTGCCTGCGGTACTAATAGGATCAGAAGAACACCACCAATTTTCTCCAGGTAGCTTTAGGTGCACACTGTGCAGAGGACGCACTACACTAACTTGTAAATAATATGGCTGCCTGCGGTACTAATAGGATTAGAAGAACACCACCAATTTTCTTCAGGTAGCTTTAGGTGCACACTGTGCAGAGGACGCACTACACTAACTGTAAATACTGCAGCTGCCTGCGGTACTAATAGGATCAGAAGAACACCACCAATTTTCTTCAGGTAGATCTAGGTGCACACTGTGCAGAGGACACACTACACTAACTTGAATATATGAATATATTACAGCTGCCTGCTTTACTAATAGGATCAGAAGAACACCACCAATTTTCTTCAGGTAGCTTTAGGTGCACGCTGTGCAGAGGACGCACTACACTAAATTGTAAATACTGCAGCTGCCTGCGGTACTAAAAGGATTAGAAGAACCCACCAATTTTCTTCAGGTAGCTTTAGGTGCCCACTGTGCAGAGGACGCACTACAGTAACTTGTAAATACTACAGCTGCCTGCAGTACTAATAGGATTTAGAAGAACACCACCAATTTTCTTCAGGTAGCTTTAGGTGCACACTGTGCAGAGGACACACTACACTAACTTGTAAATACTGCAGCAGCCTGCGGTACTGATAGGATCAGAAGAACACCACCAATTTTCTTCAGGTAGCTTTAGGTGCACACAGTGCAGGGGATGCACTACACTAACTTCTAAATACTACAGCTACCTGCAGTACTAATATGATCAGAAGAACACCACCAATTTTCTTCAGGTAGCTTTAGGTGTACACTGTGCAGAGGACGCACTAAACTAACTTGTAAATACTATGGCTGCCTGTGGTACTAATAGGATTAGAAGAACACCACCAATTTTGTTCAGGTAGCTTTAGGTGCCCACTGTGCAGAGGATGCACTACACTAACTTCTAAATACTACAGCTGCCTGCGGTACTAATAGGATCAGAAGAACACCAGCAATTTTCTTCAGGTAGCTTTAGTTGCACACTGTGCAGAGGACGCACTACACTAACTTCTAAATACTACAGCTGCCTGCCGTACTAATAGGATCAGAAGAACACCACCAATTTTCTTCAGGTAGCTTTAGGTGCACACTGAGCAGAGGACGCACTACACTAACTTCTAAATACTACAGCTGCCTGCGGTACTAATAGGATCAGAAGAACACCAACAATTTTCTTCAGGTAGCTTTAGTTGCACACTGTGCAGAGGACGCACTACACTAACTTGTAAATACTGCAGCTGCATGCGGTACTAAAAGGATTAGAAGAACCCACCAATTTTCTTCAGGTAGCTTTAGGTGCCCACTGTGCAGAGGACGCACTACAGTAACTTGTAAATACTACAGCTGCCTGCAGTACTAATAGGATTTAGAAGAACACCACCAATTTTCTTCAGATAGCTTTAGGTGCACACTGTGCAGAGGACACACTACACACTAACTTGTAAATACTGCAGCTGCCTGCTTTACTAATAGGATCAAAACAACACCAACAATTTTTTTCACGTAGCTTTAGGTGCACACTGTGCAGAGGAAGCAATACACTAACTTGTAAATACTACAGCTGCCTGCCGTACTAATAGGATCAGAAGAACACCACCAATTCTGTTCAGGTAGCTTTAGGTGCACACTGTGCAGAGGACGCACTACACTAACTTCTAAATACTACAGCTGCCTGTGGTACTAATAGGATTAGAAGAACACCACCAATTTTCTTCAGGCAGCTTTAGGTGCACACTGTGAAGAGGACGCACTACACTAACTGTAAATACTGAAGCTGCCTGCGGTATTAATAGGATCAGAAGAACACCACCAATTTTCTTCAGGTAGCTCTAGGTGCACACTGTGCAGAGGACGCACTACACTAACTTGAATATATGAATATATTACAGCTGCCTGCTTTACTAATAGGATCAGCAGAACACCACCAATTTTCTTCAGGTAGCTTTAGGTGCACGCTGTGCAGAGGACGCACTACACTAACTTGTAAATACTGCAGCTGCCTGCAGTACTAATAGGATTTAGAAGAACACCACCAATTTTCTTCAGGTAGCTTTAGGTGCACACTGTGCAGAGGACACACTACACTAACTTGTAAATACTGCAGCTGCATGCGGTACTAAAAGGATTAGAAGAACCCACCAATTTTCTTCAGGTAGCTTTAGGTGCCCACAGTGCAGGGGATGCACTACACTAACTTCTAAATACTACAGCTACCTGCATTACTAATATGATCAGAAGAACACCACCAATTTTCTTCAGGTAGCTTTAGGTGTACACTGTGCAGAGGACGCACTACACTAACTTGTAAATACTATGGCTGCCTGTGGTACTAATAGGATTAGAAGAACACCACCAATTTTGTTCAGGTAGCTTTAGGTGCACACTGTGCAGAGGATGCACTACACTAACTTGTAAATACTGAAACTGCCTGGGGTACTAATAGGATCAGAAGAACACCACCAATTTTCTTCAGGTAGCTTTAGGTGCCCACTGTGCAGAGGACGCACTACAGTAACTTGTAAATACTACAGCTGCCTGCAGTACTAATAGGATTTAGAAGAACACCACCAATTTTCTTCAGGTAGCTTTAGGTGCACACTGTGCAGAGGACACACTACACTAACTTGTAAATACTGCAGCAGCCTGCGGTACTGATAGGATCAGAAGAACACCACCAATTTTCTTCAGGTAGCTTTAGGTGCACACAGTGCAGGGGATGCACTACACTAACTTCTAAATACTACAGCTACCTGCATTACTAATATGATCAGAAGAACACCACCAATTTTCTTCAGGTAGCTTTAGGTGTACACTGTGCAGAGGACGCACTAAACTAACTTGTAAAAACTATGGCTGCCTGTGGTACTAATAGGATTAGAAGAACACCACCAATTTTGTTCAGGTAGCTTTAGGTGCCCACTGTGCAGAGGATGCACTACACTAACTTGTAAATACTGAAACTGCCTGGGGTACTAATAGGATCAGAAGAACACCAGCAATTTTCTTCAGGTAGCTTTAGGTGCACACTGTGCAGAGGACACACTACACTAACTTCTAAATACTACAGCTGCCTGCGGTACTAATAGGATCAGAAGAACGCCAGCAATTTTCTTCAGGTAGCTTTAGGTGCACACTGATCAGAGGACGCACTACAATAACTTCTAAATACTACAGCTGCCTGCGGTACTAATAGGATCAGAAGAACACCAGCAATTTTCTTCAGGTAGCTTTAGTTGCACACTGTGCAGAGGACGCACTACACTAACTTCTAAATACTACAGCTGCCTGCCGTACTAATAGGATCAGAAGAACACCACCAATTTTGTTCAGGTAGCTTTAGGTGCACACTGAGCAGAGGACGCACTACGCTAACTTCTAAATACTACAGCTGCCTGCCGTACTAATAGGATCAGAAGAACACCACCAATTTTGTTCAGGTAGCTTTAGGTGCACACTGAGCAGAGGACGCACTACACTAACTTGTAAATACTACAGCTGCCTGCAGTACTAATAGGATCAGAAAAACACCAGCAATTTTCTTCAGGTAGCTTTAGGTGCATGCTGTGCAGAGGATGCACTACACTAACTTGTAAATACTGCAGCAGCCTGCGGTACTAATAGGATTAGAAGAACACCACCAATTTTGTTCAGGTAGCTTTAGGTGCACACTGTGCAGAGGACGCACTACACTAACTTGTAAATGCTACAGCTGCCTGCCGTACTAATAGCATCAGAAGAACACCACCAATTTTGTTCAGGTAGCTTTAGGTGCACACTGAGCAGAGGACGCACTACACTAACTTTTAAATACTACAGCTGCCTGCGGTACTAATAGGATCAGAAGAACACCACCAAATTTCTTCAGGTTGCTTTAGTTGCACACTGTGCAGAGGACGCACTACACTAACTTGTAAATACTGCAGCTGCCTGCGGTATTAAAAGGATTAGGAGAACACCACCAATTTTGTTCAGGTAGCTTTAGGTGCACACTGTGCAGAGGACACACTACACTAACTTGTAAATACTGCAGCAGCCTGTGGTACTGATAGGATAAGAAGAACACCACCAATTTTCTTCAGGTAGCTTTAGGTGCACACAGTGCAGGGGATGCACTACACTAACTTCTAAATACTACAGCTGCCTACAGTACTAATAGGATCAGAAGAACACCACCAATTTACTTCAGGTAGCTTTAGGTGCACGCTGTGCAGAGGACGCACTACACTAACTTGTAAATACTATGGCTGCCTGTGGTAATAATAGGATTAGAAGAACACCACCAATTTTGTTCAGTTAGCTTTAGGTGCACACTGTGCAGAGGACGCACTACACTAACTTGTAAATACTGAAACTGCCTGCGGTACTAATAGGATCAGAAGAACACCACCAATTTTCTTAAGGTTGCTTTAGGTGCACACTGTGCAGAGGACGCACTAGACTAAATTGTAAATAATACAGCTGCCTGCCGTACTAATAGGATCAGAAGAACACCACCAATTTTGTTCAGGTAGCTTTAGGTGCACACTGAGAAGAGGACGCACTACACTAACTTGTAAATACTACAGCTGTCTGCGTTACTAATAGGATCAGAAGAACACCACCAATTTCTTCAGGTTGCTTTAGCTGCACACTGTGCAGAGGACGCACTACACTAACTTCTAAATACTACAGCTGCCTGTGGTACTAGTAGGATCAGAAGAACACAACCAATTTTCTTCAGGTAGCTCTAGGTGCACACTGTGCAGAGGACGCACTACACTAACTTGTAAATACTGCAGCTGCCTGTGGTACTAAAAGGATTAGAAGAACCCACCAATTTTCTTCAGGTAGCTTTAGGTGCCCACTGTGCAGAGGACGCACTACAGTAACTTGTAACTACTACAGCTGCCTGCAGTACTAATAGGATTTAGAAGAAAACCCCAATTTTCTTCAGGTAGCTTTAGGTGCACACTGTGCAGAGGACACACTACACTAACTTGTAAATACTGCATCTGCCTGCGGTACTAATAGGATCAGAAGAACACCACCAATTTTCTTCAGCTAGCTTTAGGTGCACACTGTGCAGAGGACGCACTACACTAACTTGAATATATTACAGCTGCCTGCTTTACTAACAGGATTAGAAGAACACCACCAATTTTCTTCAGGTAGCTTTAGGTGCACGCTGTGCAGAGGACGCACTACACTAACTTGTAAATACTATGGCTGCCTGTGGTACTAATATGATTAGAAGAACACCACCAATTTTGTTCAGGAGGCTTTAGGTGCACACTGTGCAGAGGACGCACTACACTAACTTTCTAAATACTGAAACTGCCTGTGGTACTCATAGGATCAGAAGAACACCACCAATTTTCTTCAGGTAGCTTTAGGTGCACACTGTGCAGAGGACGCACTACACTAACTGTAAATACTAGAGCTGCCTGTGGTAGTAAAAGGATTAGAAGAACCCACCAATTTTCTTCAGGTAGCTTTAGGTGCCCACTGTGCAGAGGACGCACTACAGTAACTTGTAACTACTACAGCTGCCTGCAGTACTAATAGGATTTAGAAGAAAACCCCAATTTTCTTCAGGTAGCTTTAGGTGCACACTGTGCAGAGGACACACTACACTAACTTGTAAATACTGCATCTGCCTGCGGTACTAATAGGATCAGAAGAACACCACCAATTTTCTTCAGCTAGCTTTAGGTGCACACTGTGCAGAGGACGCACTACACTAACTTGAATATATTACAGCTGCCTGCTTTACTAACAGGATTAGAAGAACACCACCAATTTTCTTCAGGTAGCTTTAGGTGCACGCTGTGCAGAGGACGCACTACACTAACTTGTAAATACTATGGCTGCCTGTGGTACTAATATGATTAGAAGAACACCACCAATTTTGTTCAGGAGGCTTTAGGTGCACACTGTGCAGAGGACGCACTACACTAACTTTCTAAATACTGAAACTGCCTGTGGTACTCATAGGATCAGAAGAACACCACCAATTTTCTTCAGGTAGCTTTAGGTGCACACTGTGCAGAGGACGCACTACACTAACTGTAAATACTAGAGCTGCCTGCGGTACTAATAGGAGCAGAAGAACACCACCAATTTTCTTCAGATAGCTTTAGGTGCACACTGCGCAGAGGACGTACTACACTAACTTGTAAATACTACAGCTGCCTGCTTTACTAATAGGATCAGAAGAACCCACCAATTTTTTTCAGGTAGCTTTAGGTGCCCACTGTGCAGAGGACGCACTACAGTAACTTGTAAATACTACAGCTGCCTGCAGTACTAATAGGATTTAGAAGAACACCACCAATTTTCTTCAGGTAGCTTTAGGTGCACACTGTGCAGAGGACACACTACACTAACTTGTAAATACTGCAGCTGCCTGCTTTACTAATAGGATCAAAACAACACCAACAATTTTTTTCACGTAGCTTTAGATGCACACTGTGCAGAGGAAGCAATACACTAACTTGTAAATACTACAGCTGCCTGCCGTACTAATAGGATCAGAAGAACACCACCAATTCTGTTGAGGTAGCTTTAGATGCACACTGTGCAGAGGACGCACTACACTAACTTCTAAATACTACAGCTGCCTGTGGTACTAATAGGATCAGAAGAACACCACCAATTTTCTTCAGGTAGCTTTAGTTGCACACTGTGCAGAGGACGCACTACACTAACTTGTAAATACTATGGCTGCCTGCGGTACTAATAGGATTAGAAGAACACCACCAATTTTCTTCAGGTAGCTCTAGGTGCACACTGTGCAGAGGACGCACTACACTAACTTGTAAATACTGCAGCTGCCTGCGGTACTAATAGGATCAGAAGAACACCACCAATTTTCTTCAGCTAGCTTTAGGTGCACACTGTGCAGAGGACGCACTACACTAACTTGTAACTACTACAGCTGCCTGCAGTACTAATAGGATTTAGAAGAAAACCCCAATTTTCTTCAGGTAGCTTTAGGTGCACACTGTGCAGAGGACACACTACACTAACTTGTAAATACTGCATCTGCCTGCGGTACTAATAGGATCAGAAGAACACCACCAATTTTCTTCAGCTAGCTTTAGGTGCACACTGTGCAGAGGACGCACTACACTAACTTGAATATATTACAGCTGCCTGCTTTACTAACAGGATTAGAAGAACACCACCAATTTTCTTCAGGTAGCTTTAGGTGCACGCTGTGCAGAGGACGCACTACACTAACTTGTAAATACTATGGCTGCCTGTGGTACTAATATGATTAGAAGAACACCACCAATTTTGTTCAGGAGGCTTTAGGTGCACACTGTGCAGAGGACGCACTACACTAACTTTATAAATACTGAAACTGCCTGTGGTACTCATAGGATCAGAAGAACACCACCAATTTTCTTCAGGTAGCTTTAGGTGCACACTGTGCAGAGGACGCACTACACTAACTGTAAATACTAGAGCTGCCTGTGGTACTAAAAGGATTAGAAGAACCCACCAATTTTCTTCAGGTAGCTTTAGGTGCCCACTGTGCAGAGGACGCACTACAGTAACTTGTAAATACTACAGCTGCCTGCAGTACTAATAGGATTTAGAAGAAAACCCCAATTTTCTTCAGGTAGCTTTAGGTGCACACTGTGCAGAGGACACACTACACTAACTTGTAAATACTGCATCTGCCTGCGGTACTAATAGGATCAGAAGAACACCACCAATTTTCTTCAGCTAGCTTTAGGTGCACACTGTGCAGAGGACGCACTACACTAACTTGAATATATTACAGCTGCCTGCTTTACTAACAGGATTAGAAGAACACCACCAATTTTCTTCAGGTAGCTTTAGGTGCACGCTGTGCAGAGGACGCACTACACTAACTTGTAAATACTATGGCTGCCTGTGGTACTAATATGATTAGAAGAACACCACCAATTTTGTTCAGGAGGCTTTAGGTGCACACTGTGCAGAGGACGCACTACACTAACTTTCTAAATACTGAAACTGCCTGTGGTACTCATAGGATCAGAAGAACACCACCAATTTTCTTCAGGTAGCTTTAGGTGCACACTGTGCAGAGGACGCACTACACTAACTGTAAATACTAGAGCTGCCTGCGGTACTAATAGGAGCAGAAGAACACCACCAGTTTTCTTCAGATAGTTTTACGTGCACACTGCGCAGAGGACGTACTACACTAACTTGTAAATACTACAGCTGCCTGCTTTACTAATAGGATCAGAAGAACCCACCAATTTTTTTCAGGTAGCTTTAGGTGCCCACTGTGCAGAGGACGCACTACAGTAACTTGTAAATACTACAGCTGCCTGCAGTACTAATAGGATTTAGAAGAACACCACCAATTTTCTTCAGGTAGCTTTAGGTGCACACTGTGCAGAGGACACACTACACTAACTTGTAAATACTGCAGCTGCCTGCTTTACTAATAGGATCAAAACAACACCAACAATTTTTTTCACGTAGCTTTAGGTGCACACTGTGCAGAGGAAGCAATACACTAACTTATAAATACTACAGCTGCCTGCCGTACTAATAGGATCAGAAGAACACCACCAATTCTGTTGAGGTAGCTTTAGATGCACACTGTGCAGAGGACGCACTACACTAACTTCTAAATACTACAGCTGCCTGTGGTACTAATAGGATCAGAAGAACACCACCAATTTTCTTCAGGTAGCTTTAGGTGTACACTGTGCAGAGGACGCACTACACTAACTGTAAATACTGCAGCTGCCTGCGGTACTAATAGGATCAGAAGAACACCACCAATTTTCTTCAGGTAGCTCTAGGTTCACACTGTGCAGAGGACGCACTACACTAACTTGAATATATGAATATATTACAGCTGCCTGCTTTACTAATAGGATCAGAAGAACACCACCAATTTTCTTCAGGTAGCTTTAGGTGCACGCTGTGCAGAGGACGCACTACACTAACTTGTAAATACTGCAGCTGCCTGCAGTACTAAAAGGATTAGAAGAACCCACCAATTTTCTTCAGGTAGCTTTAGGTGCCCACTGTGCAGAGGATGCACTACAGTAACTTGTAAATACTACAGCTGCCTGCAGTACTAATAGGATCAGAAGAACACCACCAATTTTCTTCAGGTAGCTTTAGGTGCACACTGAGCAGAGGACGCACTACACTAACTTCTAAATACTACAGCTGCCTGCCATACTAATAGGATCAGAAGAACACCACCAATTTTCTTCAGGTAGCTTTAGGTACACACTGAGCAGAGGACGCATTACACTAACTTCTAAAAACTACAGCTGCCTGCGGTACTAATAGGATCAGAAGAACACCAGCAATTTTCTTCAGGTAGCTTTAGTTGCACACTGTGCAGAGGACACTAACTTGTAAATACTGCAGCTGCATGCGGTACTAAAAGGATTAGAAGAACCCACCAATTTTCTTCAGGTAGCTTTAGGTGCCCACTGTGCAGAGGACGCACTACAGTAACTTGTAAATACTACAGCTGCCTGCAGTTCTAATAGGATTTAGAAAAACACCACCAATTTTCTTCAGGTAGCTTTAGGTGCACACTGTGCAGAGGACATACTACACTAACTTGTAAATACTGCAGCTGCCTGCTTTACTAATAGGATCAAAACAACACCAACATTTTTTTTCACGTAGCTTTAGGTGCACACTGTGCAGAGGAAGCAATACACTAACTTGTAAATACTACAGCTGCCTGCCGTACTAATAGGATCAGAAGAACACCACCAATTCTGTTAAGGTAGCTTTAGGTGCACACTGTGCAGAGGACGCACTACACTAACTTCTAAATACTACAGCTGCCTGTGGTACTAATAGGATTAGAAGAACACCACCAATTTTCTTCAGGTAGCTTTAGGTGCACACTGTGCAGAGGACGCACTACACTAACTGTAAATACTGCAGCTGCCTGCGGTACTAATAGGATCAAAAGAACACCACCAATTTTCTTCAGGTAGCTCTAGGTGCACACTGTGCAGAGGACGCACTACACTAACTTGAATATATGAATATATTACAGCTGCCTGCTTTACTAATAGGATCAGAAGAACACCACCAATTTTCTTCAGGTAGCTTTAGGTGCACGATGTGCAGAGGACGCACTACACTAACTTGTAAATACTGCAGCTGCCTGCTGTACTAAAAGGATTAGAAGAACCCACCAATTTTCTTCAGGTAGCTTTAGGTGCCCACTGTGCAGAGGACGCACTACAGTAACTTGTAAATACTACAGCTGCCTGCAGTACTAATAGGATTTAGAAGAACACCACCAATTTTCTTCAGGTAGCTTTAGGTGCACACTGTGCAGAGGACACACTACACTAACTTGTAAATACTGCAGCAGCCTGCAGTACTGATAGGATCAGAAGAACACCACCAATTTTCTTCAGGTAGCTTTAGGTGCACACAGTGCAGGGGATGCACTACACTAACTTCTAAATACTACAGCTACCTGCAGTACTAATATGATCAGAAGAACACCACCAATTTTCTTTAGGTAGCTTTAGGTGTACACTGTGCAGAGGACGCACTAAACTAACTTGTAAATACTATGGCTGCCTGTGGTACTAATAGGATTAGAAGAACACCACCAATTTTGTTCAGGTAGCTTTAGGTGCCCACTGTGCAGAGGATGCACTACACTAACTTGTAAATACTGAAACTGCTTGGGTACTAATAGGATCAGAAGAACACCAGCAATTTTCTTCAGGTAGCTTTAGGTGCACACTGAGCAGAGGACGCACTACACTAACTTCTAAATACTACAGCTGCCTGCCGTACTAATAGGATCAGAAGAACACCACCAATTTTCTTCAGGTAGCTTTAGGTGCACACTGAGCAGAGGACGCATTACACTAACTTCTAAATACTACAGCTGACTGCGGTACTAATAGGATCAGAAGAACACCAGCAATTTTCTTCAGGTAGCTTTAGTTGCCCACCGTGCAGAGGACGCACTACACTAACTTGTAAATACTGCAGCTGCATGCCATACTAAAAGGATTAGAAGAACCCACCAATTTTCTTCAGGTAGCTTTAGGTGCCCACTGTGCAGAGGACGCACTACAGTAACTTGTAAATACTACAGCTGCCTGCAGTACTAATAGGATTTAGAAAAACCACCAATTTTCTTCAGGTAGCTTTAGGTGCACACTGTGCAGAGGACACACTACACTAACTTGTAAATACTGCAGCTGTCTGCTTTACTAATAGGATCAAAACAACACCAACAATTTTTTTCACGTAGCTTTAGGTGCACACTGTGCAGAGGAAGCAATACACTAACTTGTAAATACTACAGCTGCCTGCCGTACTAATAGGATCAGAAGAACACCACCAATTCTGTTCAGGTAGCTTTAGGTGCACACTGTGCAGAGGACGCACTACACTAACTTCTAAATACTACAGCTGCCTGTGGTACTAATAGGATTAGAAGAACACCACCAATTTTCTTCAGGTAGCTTTAGGTGCACACTGTGCAGAGGACGCACTACACTAACTGTAAATACTGCAGCTGCCTGCGGTACTAATAGGATCAGAAGAACACCACCAATTTTCTTCAGGTAGCTCTAGGTGCACACTGTGCAGAGGACGCACTACACTAACTTGAATGTATGAATATATTACAGCTGACTGCTTTACTAATAGGATGAGAAGAACACCACCAATTTTCTTCAGGTAGCTTTAGGTGCACGCTGTGCAGAGGACGCACTACAGTAACTTGTAAATACTAAAGCTGCCTGCTGGACTAAAAGGATTAGAAGAACCCTCCAATTTTCTTCAGGTAGCTTTAGGTGCCCACTGTGCAGAGGACGCACTACAGTAACTTGTAAATACTAAAGCTGCCTGCAGTACTAATAGGATTTAGAAGAACACCACCAATTCTCTTCAGGTAGCTTTAGGTGCACACTGTGCAGAGGACACACTAAACTAACTTGTAAATACTGCAGCTGCATGCGGTACTAAAAGGATTAGAAGGACCCACCAATTTTCTTCAGGTAGCTTTAGGTGCCCACTGTGCAGGGGATGCACTACACTAACTTCTAAATACTACAGCTACCTGCAGTACTAATATGATCAGAAGAACACCACCAATTTTCTTCAGGTAGCTTTAGGTGTACGCTGTGCAGAGGACGCACTACACTAACTTGTAAATACTATGGCTGCCTGTGGTACTAATAGGATTAGAAGAACACCACCAATTTTGTTCAGGTAGCTTTAGGTGCACACTGTGCAGAGGATGCACTACACTAACTTGTAAATACTGAAACTGCCTGGGGTACTAATAGGATCAGAAGAACACCACCAGTTTTCTTCAGGTAGCTTTAGGTGCACACTGTGCAGAGGACACACTACACTATCTTCTAAATACTACAGCTGCCTGCGGTACTAATAGGATCAGAAGAACGCCAGCAATTTTCTTCAGGTAGCTTTAGGTGCACACTGATCAGAGGACGCAGTACACTAACTTCTAAATACTAAAGCTGCCTGCGGTACTAATAGGATCAGAAGAACACCAGCAATTTTCTTCAGGTAGCTTTAGTTGCACACTGTGCAGAGGACGCACTACACTAACTTCTAAATACTACAGCTGCCTGCCGTACTAATAGGATCAGAAGAACACCACCAATTTTGTTCAGGTAGCTTTAGGTGCCCACTGTGCAGAGGACGCACTACAGTAACTTGTAAATACTACAGCTGCCTGCAGTACTAATAGGATTTAGAAGAACACCACCAATTTTCTTCAGGTAGCTTTGGGTGCACACTGTGCAGAGGACACACTACACTAACTTGTAAATACTGTAGCTGCCTGCTTTACTAATAGGATCAGAAGAACACCACCAATTTTCTTCAGGTAGCTTTAGGTGCATGCTGTGCAGAGGATGCACTACACTAACTTGTAAATACTGCAGCTGCCTGTGGTACTAAAAGGATTAGAAGAACACCACCAATTTTGTTCAGGTAGCTTTAGGTGCACACTGTGCAGAGGACACACTACACTAACTTGTAAATACTGCAGCAGCCTGCGGTACTTATGGGATAAGAAGAATACCACCAATTTTCTTCAGGTACCTTTAGGTGCACACAGTGCAGGGGATGCACTACACTAACTTCTAAATACTACAGCTGCCTGCAGTACTAATAGGACAGGAGAACAAAACCAATTTTCTTCACGTAGCTTTAGGTGCACACTGTGCAGAGGACGCACTACACTAACTTGTAAATAGTATGGCTGCCTGTGGTACTAATAGGATTAGAAGAACACCACCAATTTTGTTCAGGTAGCTTTAGGTGCACACTGTGCAGAGGACGCACTACACTAACTTGTAAATACTGAAACTGCCTGGGGTACTAATAGGATCAGAAGAACACCACCAATTTTCTTCAGGTAGCTTTAGGTGCACACTGAGCAGAGGACACACTACACTAACTTGTAAATGCTACAGCTGCCTGCCGTACTAATAGCATCAGAAGAACACCACCAATTTTGTTCAGGTAGCTTTAGGTGCACACTGAGCAGAGGACGCACTACACTAACTTTTAAATACTACAGCTGCCTGCGGTACTAATAGGTTCAGAAGAACACCACCAATTTTCTTCAGGTTGCTTTAGTTGCACACTGTGCAGAGGACGCACTACACTAACTTGTAAATACTGCAGCTGCCTGCGGTATTAAAAGGATTAGGAGAACACCACCAATTTTGTTCAGGTAGCTTTAGGTGCACACTGTGCAGAGGACACACTACACTAACTTGTAAATACTGCAGCAGCCTGCGGTACTGATAGGATAAGAAGAACACCACCAATTTTCTTCAGGTAGCTTTAGGTGCACACAGTGCAGGGGATGCACTACACTAACTTCTAAATACTACAGCTGCCTGCAGTACTAATAGGATCAGAAGAACACCACCAATTTACTTCAGATAGCTTTAGGTGCACGCTGTGCAGAGGACGCACTACACTAACTTGTAAATACTATGGCTGCCTGTGGTAATAATAGGATTAGAAGAACACCACCAATTTTGTTCAGTTAGCTTTAGGTGCACACTGTGCAGAGGACGCACTACACTAACTTGTAAATACTGAAACTGCCTGCGGTACTAATAGGATCAGAAGAACACCACCAATTTTCTTAAGGTAGGTTTAGGTGCACACTGTGCAGAGGACGCACTACACTAACTTGTAAATACTACAGCTGCCTGCCGTACTAATAGGATCAGAAGAACACCACCAATTTTGTTCAGGTAGCTTTAGGTGCACACTGAGCAGAGGATGCACTACACTAACTTCTAAATACTTCAGCTGCCTGCGGTACTAATAGGATCAGAAGAACACCACCAATTTTCTTCAGGTTGCTTTAGTTGCACATTGTGCAGAGGACGCACTACACTAACTTCTAAATACTACAGCTGCCTGTGGTACTAGTAGGATCAGAAGAACACAACCAATTTTCTTCAGGTAGCTCTATGTGCCCACTGTGCAGAGGACGCACTACAGTAACTTGTAAATACTACAGCTGCCTGCAGTACTAATAGGATTTAGAAGAAAACCCCAATTTTCTTCAGGTAGCTTTAGGTGCACACTGTGCAGAGTACACACTACACTAACTTGCAAATACTGCAGCTGCCTGCGGTACTAATAGGATCAGAAGAACACCACCAATTTTCTTTAGCTAGCTTTAGGTGCACACTGTGCAGAGGACGCACTACACTAACTTGAATATATTACAGCTGCCTGCTTTACTAACAGGATTAGAGGAATGCCACCAATTTTCTTCAGGTAGCTTTAGGTGTACTCTGTGCAGAGAATGCACTACACTAACTTGTAAATACTGCAGCAGCCAGTGGTACTGATAGGATCTGAAGAACACCACCAATTTTCTTCAGGTAGCTTTAGGTGCACGCTGTGCAGAGGACGCACTACACTAACTTGTAAATACTATGGCTGCCTGTGGTACTAATATGATTAGAAGAACACCACCAATTTTGTTCAGGTGGCTTTAGGGGCACACTGTGCAGAGGACGCACTACACTAACTTTCTAAATACTGACACTGCCTGTGGTACTCATAGGATCAGAAGAACACCACCAATTTTCTTCAGGTAGCTTTAGGTGCACACTGTGCAGAGGACGCACTACACTAACTGTAAATACTGCAGCTGCCTGCGGTACTAATAGGAGCAGAAGAACACCACCAATTTTCTTCAGGTAGCTTTAGGTGCACACTGCGCAGAGGACGTACTACACTAACTTGTAATTACTACAGCTGCCTGCTTTACTAATAGGATCAGAATAACACCACCAATTTTCTTCAGGTAGCTTTAGGTGCACAATGAGAAGAGGACGCACTACACTAACTTCTAAATACTACAGCTGCCTGCGGTACTAATAGGATCAGAAGAACACCAGCAATTTTCTTCAGGTAGCTTTAGTTGCACACTGTGCAGAGGACGCACTACACTAACTTGTAAATACTGCAGCGGCATGCGGTACTAAAAGGATTAGAAGAACCCACCAATTTAATTCAGGTAGCTTTAGGTGCCCACTGTGCAGATGACGCACGACAGTAACTTGTAAATACTACAGCTGCCTGCAGTACTAATAGGATTTAGAAGAACACCACCAATTTTCTTCAGGTGGCTTTAGGTGCACACTGTGCAGAGGACATACTACACTAACTTGTAAATACTGCAGCTGCCTGCTTTACTAATAGGATCAAAACAACACCAACAATTTTTTTCACATAGCTTTAGGTGCACACTGTGCAGAGGAAGCAATACACTAACTTGTAAATACTACAGCTGCCTGCCGTACTAATAGGATCAGAAGAACACCACCAATTCTGTTCAGGTAGCTTTAGGTTCCCACTGTGCAGAGGACACACTACACTAACTTGTAAATACTGCAGCAGCCAGTGGTACTGATAGGATCTGAAGAACACCACCAATTTTCTTCAGGTAGCTTTAGGTGCACACTGTGCAGAGGACACACTACACTAACTTGTAAATACTATGGCTGCCTGTGGTACTAATATGATTAGAAGAACACCACCAATTTTGTTCAGGTGGCTTTAGGTGCACACTGTGCAGAGGACGCACTACACTAACTTTCTAAATACTGAAACTGCCTGTGGTACTCATAGGATCAGAAGAACACCACCAATTTTCTTCAGGTAGCTTTAGGTGCACATGGTGCAGAGGACGCACTACACTAACTGTAAATACTGCAGCTGCCTGCGGTACTAATAGGAGCAGAAGAACACCACCAATTTTCTTCAGGTAACTTTAGGTGCACACTGCGCAGAGGACGTACTACACTAACTTGTAAATACTACAGCTGCCTGCTTTACTAATAGGATCAGAAGAACACCACCAATTTTCTTCAGGTAGCTTTAGGTGCACACTGAGCAGAGGACGCACTACACTAACTTCTAAATACTACAGCTGCCTGCGGTACTAATAGGATCAGAAGAACACCAGCAATTTTCTTCAGGTAGCTTTAGTTGCACACTGTGCAGAGGACGCACTACACTAACTTGTAAATACTGCAGCTGCATGCGGTACTAAAAGGATTAGAAGAACCCACCAATTTTCTTCAGGTGGCTTTAGGTGCCCACTGTGCAGAGGACGCACTACAGTAACTTGTAAATACTACAGCTGCCTGCAGTACTAATAGGATTTAGAAGAACACCATCAATTTTCTTCAGGTAGCTTTAGGTGCACACTGTGCAGAGGACACACTACACTAACTTGTAAATACTGCAGCTGCCTGCTTTACTAATAGGATCAAAACAACACCAACAATTTTTTTCACGTAGCTTTAGGTGCACACTGTGCAGAGGAAGCAATACACTAACTTGTAAATACTACAGCTGCCTGCCGTACTAATAGGATCAGAAGAACACCACCAATTCTGTTCAGGTAGCTTTAGGTTCCCACTGTGCAGAGGACACACTACACTAACTTGTAAATACTGCAGCAGCCAGTGGTACTGATAGGATCTGAAGAACACCACCAATTTTCTTCAGGTAGCTTTAGGTGCACGCTGTGCAGAGGACACACTACACTAACTTGTAAATACTATGGCTGCCTGTGGTACTAATATGATTAGAAGAACACCACCAATTTTGTTCAGGTGGCTTTAGGTGCACACTGTGCAGAGGACGCACTACACTAACTTTCTAAATACTGAAACTGCCTGTGGTACTCATAGGATCAGAAGAACACCACCAATTTTCTTCAGGTAGCTTTAGGTGCACATGGTGCAGAGGACGCACTACACTAACTGTAAATACTGCAGCTGCCTGCGGTACTAATAGGAGCAGAAGAACACCACCAATTTTCTTCAGGTAACTTTAGGTCCACACTGTGCAGAGGACATACTACACTAACTTGTAAATACTACAGCTGCCTGCTTTACTAATAGGATCAGAAGAACACCACCAATTTTCTTCAGGTAGCTTTAGGTGCACACTGAGCAGAGGACGCACTACACTAACTTCTAAATACTACAGCTGCCTGCGGTACTAATAGGATCAGAAGAACACCAGCAATTTTCTTCAGGTAGCTTTAGTTGCACACTGTGCAGAGGACGCACTACACTAACTTGTAAATACTGCAGCTGCATGCGGTACTAAAAGGATTAGAAGAACCCACCAATTTTCTTCAGGTGGCTTTAGGTGCCCCCTGTGCAGAGGACGCACTACAGTAACTTGTAAATACTACAGCTGCCTGCAGTACTAATAGGATTTAGAAGAACACCATCAATTTTCTTCAGGTAGCTTTAGGTGCACACTGTGCAGAGGACACACTACACTAACTTGTAAATACTGCAGCTGCCTGCTTTACTAATAGGATCAAAACAACACCAACAATTTTTTTCACGTAGCTTTAGGTGCACACTGTGCAGAGGAAGCAATACACTAACTTGTAAATACTACAGCTGCCTGCCGTACTAATAGGATCAGAAGAACACCACCAATTCTGTTCAGGTAGCTTTAGGTGCACACTGTGCAGAGGACGCACTACACTAACTTCTAAATACTACAGCTGCCTGTGGTACTAATAGGATCAGAAGAACACCACCAATTTTCTTCAGGTAGCTTTAGTTGCACACTGTGCAGAGGACGCACTACACTAACTTGTAAATACTATGGCTGCCTGCGGTACTAATAGGATTAGAAGAACACCACCAATTTTCTTCAGGTAGCTTTTGGTGCACACTGTGCAGAGGACGCACTACACTAACTGTAAATACTGCAGCTGCCTGCGGTACTAATAGGATCAGAAGAACACCACCAATTTTCTTCAGGTAGCTCTAGGTTCACACTGTGCAGAGGACGCACTACACTAACTTGAATATATGAATATATTACAGCTGCCTGCTTTACTAATAGGATCAGAAGAACACCACCAATTTTCTTCAGGTAGCTTTAGGTGCACGCTGTGCAGAGGACGCACTACACTAACTTGTAAATACTGCAGCTGCCTGCAGTACTAAAAGGATTAGAAGAACCCACCAATTTTCTTCAGGTAGCTTTAGGTGCTCACGGTGCAGAGGACGCACTACAGTAACTTGTAAATACTAAAGCTGCCTGCAGTACTAATAGGATTTAGAAGAACACTACCAATTTTCTTCAGGTAGCTTTAGGTGCACACTGTGCAGAGGACACACTACACTAACTTCTAAATACAGCAGCTGCATGCGGTACTAAAAGGATTAGAAGTCACGTGGTGTGACGCAACGCGTCAGGGTAGGAGGAGTCAGGTGACAACGCTTCTCGGGGACGGCCGAACCCGGAAGCTTTACACATCCACTGATCGCTGTGTTTTTAAATGTAAGTTACTCTATTTTTTCAATAAATTTGCATTGAATTACTACACCATGAGACCTCTCCTTTGTTCCTAAATAACTGCTGGGAGTGCTGGGATTGCTGTGAGCTGCGGCAGAGAGACAGACCCATTGATGCTAAGGAGGCGCTTCATGAGATACATCCTCTCCTAGAAAATTTATCCGCTCTACTTGGCCCATTTGGGGGCCGCTGCTGGAGGTGAGAGGCTGGGGGGAACAGTGGGGAGATGCACTAGAACGTGCATAGAAGAAAAATACGAGTCATTGCACAATTTGCACTTTACTCAAAGACTGTCACCTGTGGAAATCACTTATCACGATTGCACTTGTTGGATGGACTAACTGCACTATTGTCACTATTTGGGACAGCATCTCTATTGTGGGATTATCTGTCCTATTGTACTCAAATTTTTATTTACCTATACTGTATTAGAATGTTTATGATGTTATGACTGCATTACTATATTGTGGATTATATGTAAAAATATTTTCTACTTAGGGATTTTTTGCACTTTATATCAGTCCATTATATTGGTTCACTTAGAAGATTCACCTATTTCTGATATCAGCACTAGAAAATATTTGATTTTCAGCTGGCACTTGCGGCACATTGTTAACTTCGTTTATGATTAAGGATTTTGGTTGTTCAGTTATTTTGGGAAGCTAGTTTATTCACAGGTCTATTTTTTATTTGCCACTTGATGTGAGGTGGCTTGTACAGTTTATATTTAATTTTCTGAGCACTGAGACAGCTTATATTTTATTGACTATTTCAATTACTGGTATTTATTTACCCATCTTCACTTTTTGATCAACCCATGTATGGTGACATCTTCTTTAAAGTCTATATATTGTTTCCTAGCATTGATTACAGGGGGTGGAGCCCACCCTACCAACTTCATCCTATATCCTAGATAAGTCTAGTTGTGATTTTGGATTAGCTGTTTGTTACTGATTGATGGAGTAGCGCCACACATCTCTATTTAATAAAAGGATTAGAAGAACCCACCAATTTTCTTCAGGTAGCTTTAGGTGCCCACTGTGCAGGGGATGCACTACACTAACTTGTAAATACTACAGCTGCCTGCAGTACTAATAGGATCAGAAGAACACCACCAATTTTCTTCAGGTAGCTTTAGGTGTACACTGTGCAGAGGACGCACTACACTAACTTGTAAATACTATGGCTGCCTGTGGTACTAATAGGAGTAGAAGAACACCACCAATTTTGTTCAGGTAGCTTTAGGTGCACACTGTGCAGAGGATGCACTACACTAACTTGTAAATACTGAAACTGCCTGGGGTACTAATAGGATCAGAAGAACACCACCAATTTTCTTCAGGTAGCTTTAGTTGCACACTGTGCAGAGGAAACACTACACTAACTTTTAAATACTACAGCTGCCTGCGGTACTAATAGGATCAGAAGAACGCCAGCAATTTTCTTCAGGTAGCTTTAGGTGCACACTGATCAGAGGACGCACTACACTAACTTCTAAATACTACAGCTGCCTGCGGAACTAATAGGATCAGAAGAATACCAGCAATTTTCTTCAGGTAGCTTTAGTTGCACACTGTGCAGAGGACGCACTACACTAACTTCTAAATACTACAGCTGCCTGCCGTACTAATAGGATCAGAAGAACACCACCAATTTTGTTCAGGTAGCTTTAGGTGCACACTGAGCAGAGGACGCACTACACTAACTTGTAAATACTGAAACTGCCTGCGGTACTAATAGGATCAGAACACCACCAATTTTCTTCAGGTAGCTTTAGGTGCACACTGTGCAGAGGACGCACTACACTAACTTGTAAATACTACAGCTGCCTGCCGTACTAATAGGATCAGAAGAACACCACCAATTTTGTTCAGGTAGCTTTAGGTGCACACTGAGCAGAGGACGCAGTACACTAACTTCTAAATACTACAGCTGCCTTCGGTACTAATATGATCAGAAGAACACCACCAATTTTCTTCAGGTTGCTTTAGTTGCACACTGTGCAGAGGACGCACTACAGTAACTTGTAAATACTACAGCTGCCTGCAGTACTAATAGGATTTAGAAGAAAACCCAAATTTTCTTCAGGTAGCTTTAGGTACACACTGTGCAGAGGACACACTACACTAACTTGTAAATACTGCAGCTGCCTGCGGTACTAATAGGATCAGAAGAGCACCACCAATTTTCTTCAGCTAGCTTTAGGTGCACACTGTGCAGAGGACGCACTACACTAACTTGAATATATTACAGCTGCCTGCTTTACTAACAGCATTAGAAGAACACCACCAATTTTCTTCAGGTAGCATTAGGTGCACGCTGTGCAGAGAATGCACTACACTAACTTGTAAATACTGCAGCTGCCTGCGGTACCAAAAGGATTAGAAGAACACCACCAATTTTGTTCAGGGAGCTTTAGGTGCACACTGTGCAGAGGACACACTACACTAACTTGTAAATACTGCAGCAGCCAGTGGTACTGATAGGATCTGAAGAACACCACCAATTTTCTTCAGGTAGCTTTAGGTGCACGCTGTGCAGAGGACACACTGCACTAACTTTTAAATACTACAGCTGCCTGCGGTACTAATAGGATCAGAAGAACACCACCAATTTTCTTCAGGTTGCTTTAGTTGCACACTGTGCAGAGGACGCACTACACTAACTTGTAAATACTGCAGCTGCCTGCGGTATTAAAAGGATTAGGAGAACACCACCAATTTTGTTCAGGTAGCTTTAGGTGCACACTGTGCAGAGGACACACTACACTAACTAGTAAATACTGCAGCAGCCTGTGGTACTGATAGGATAAGAAGAACACCACCAATTTTCTTCAGGTAGCTTTAGGTGCACACAGTGCAGGGGATGCACTACACTAAATTGTAAATACTGCAGCTGCCTGCAGTACTAATAGGTTCAGAAGAACACCACCAATTTACTTCAGGTAGCTTTAGGTGCACGCTTTGCAGAGGACGCACTACACTAACTTGTAAATACTATGGCTGCCTGTGGTAATAATAGGATTAGAAGAACACCACCAATTTTGTTCAGTTAGCTTTAGGTGCACACTGTGCAGAGGACGCACTACACTAACTTGTAAATACTGAAACTGCCTGCGGTACTAATAGGATCAGAAGAACACCACCAATTTTCTTCAGGTAGCTTTAGGTGCACACTGTGCAGAGGACGCACTACACTAACTTGTAAATACTACAGCTGCCTGCCGTACTAATAGGATCAGAAGAACACCACCAATTTTGTTCAGGTAGCTTTAGGTGCACACTGAGCAGAGGACGCACTACACTAACTTCTAAATATTACAGCTGCCTGCGGTACTAATATGATCAGAAGAACACCACCAATTTTCTTCAGGTTGCTTTAGTTGCACACTGTGCAGAGGACGCACTACACTAACTTCTAAATACTACAGCTGCCTGCGGTACTAGTAGAATCAGAAGAACACAACCAATTTTCTTCAGGTAGCTCTAGGTGCACACTGTGCAGAGGACGCACTACACTAACTTGTAAATACTGCAGCTGCCTGCGGTACTAAAAGGATTAGAAGAACCCACCAATTTTCTTCAGGTAGCTTTAGGTGCCCACTGTGCAGAGGACACACTACAGTAACTTGTAAATACTACAGCTGCCTGCAGTACTAATAGGATTTAGAAGAAAACCCCAATTTTCTTCAGGTAGCTTTAGGTGCACACTGTGCAGAGGACACACTACACTAACTTCTAAATACTGCAGCTGCCTGCGGTACTAATAGGATCAGAAGAACACCACCAATTTTCTTCAGCTAGCTTTAGGTGCACACTGTGCAGAGGACGCACTACACTAACTTGAATATATTACAGCTGCCTGCTTTACTAACAGGATTAGAAGAACACCACCAATCAATTTTCTTCAGGTAGCTTTAGGTGCACGCTGTGCAGAGAATGCGCTACACTAACTTGTAAATACTGCAGCTGCCTGCGGTACTAAAAGGATTAGAAGAAAACCACCAATTTTGTTCAGGGAACTTTAGGTGCACACTGTGCAGAGGACACACTACACTAACTTGTAAATACTGCAGCAGCCAGTGGTACTGATAGGATCTGAAGAACAACACCAATTTTCTTCAGGTAGCTTTAGGTGCACGCTGTGCAGAGGACGCACTACACTAACTTGTAAATACTGTAACTGCCTGCGGTACTAATAGGATCAGAAGAAAACCACCAATTTTCTTCAGGTAGCTTGAGGTGCACACTGTGCAGAGGACGCACTACACTAACTTGTAAATACTACAGCCACCTGCCGTACTAATAGGATCAGAAGAACACCACCAATTTTGTTCAGGTAGCTTTAGGTGCACACTGAGCAGAGGACGCACTACACTAACTTCTAAATACTACAGCTGCCTGCGGTAGTAATAGGATCAGAAGAACACCACCAATTTTCTTCAGGTTGCTTTAGTTGCACACTGTGCAGAGGACGCACTACACTAACTTCTAAATACTACAGCTGCCTGCGGTACTAGTAGGATCAGAAGAACACATCCAATTTTCTTCAGGTAGCTCTAGGTGCACACGGTGCAGAGGACGCACTACACTAACTTGTAAATACTGCAGCTGCCTGCGGTACTAAAAGGATTAGAAGAACCCACCAATTTTCTTCAGGTAGCTTTAGGTGCCCACTGTGCAGAGGACGCACTACAGTAACTTGTAAATACTACAGCTGCCTGCAGTACTAATAGGATTTAGAAGAAAACCCCAATTTTCTTCAGGTAGCTTTAGGTGCACACTGTGCAGAGGACACACTACACTAACTTGAATATATTACAGCTGCCTGCTTTACTAACAGGATTAGAAGAACACCACCAATTTTCTTCAGGTAGCTTTAGGTGCATGCTGTGCAGAGAATGCACTACACTAACTTGTAAATACTGCAGCTGCCTGCGGTACTAAAAGGATTAGAAGAACACCACCAATTTTGATCAGGGAGCTTTAGGTGCACACTGTGCAGAGGACGCACTACACTAACTTGTAAATACTACAGCTGCCTGCCGTACTAATAGGATCAGAAGAACACCACCAATTTTGTTCAGGTAACTTTAGGTGCACACTGAGCAGAGGACGCACTACACTAACTTCTAAATACTACAGCTGCCTGCGGTACTAATATGATCAGAAGAACACCACCAATTTTCTTCAGGTTGCTTTAGTTGCACACTGTGCAGAGGACGCACTACACTAACTTCTAAATACTACAGCTGCCTGCGGTACTAGTTTGATCAGAAGAACACAACCAATTTTCTTCAGGTAGCTCTAGGTGCACATTGTGCAGAGGACGCACTACACTAACTTGTAAATACTGCAGCTGCCTGCGGTACTAAAAGGATTAGAAGAACCCACCAATTTTCTTCAGGTAGCTTTAGGTGCCCACTGTGCAGAGGACGCACTACAGTAACTTGTAAATACTACAGCTGCCTGCAGTACTAATAGGATTTAGAAGAAAACCCCAATTTTCTTCAGGTAGCTTTAGGTGCACACTGTGCAGAGGACACACTACACTAACTTGTAAATACTGCAGCTGCCTGCGGTACTAATAGGATCAGAAGAACACCACCAATTTTCTTCAGCTAGCTTTAGGTGCACACTGTGCAGAGGACGCACTACACTAACTTGAATATATTACAGCTGCCTGCTTTACTAACAGGATTAGAAGAACACCACCAATTTTCTTCAGGTAGCTTTAGGTGCACGCTGTGCAGAGAATGCACTACACTAACTTGTAAATACTGCAGCTGCCTGCGGTACTAAAAGGATTAGAAGAACACCACCAATTTTGTTCAGGGAGCTTTAGGTGCACACTGTGCAGAGGACACACTACACTAACTTGTAAATACTGCAGCAGCCAGTGGTACTGATAGGATCTGAAGAACACCACCAATTTTCTTCAGGTAGCTTTAGGTGCACGCTGTGCAGAGGACGCACTACACTAACTTGTAAATACTGAAACTGCCTGCGGTACTAATAGGATCAGAAGAACACCACCAATTTTCTTCAGGTAGCTTTAGGTGGACACTGTGCAGAGGACGCACTACACTAACTTGTAAATACTACAGCCACCTGCCGTACTAATAGGATCAGAAGAACACCACCAATTTTGTTCAGGTAGCTTTAGGTGCACACTGTGCAGAGGACGCACTACACTAACTGTAAATACTGCAGCTGCCTGCGGTACTAATAGGAGCAGAAGAACACCACCAATTTTCTTCAGGTAGCTTTAGGTGCAAACTGCGCAGAGGACGTACTACACTAACTTGTAAATACTACAGCTGCCTGCTTTACTAATAGGATCAGAAGAACACCACCAATTTTCTTCAGGTAGCTTTAGGTGCACACTGTGCAGAGGACGCACTACACTAACTTGTATATATTACAGCTGCCTGCTTTACTAATAGGATCAGAAGAACACCACCAATTTTCTTTAGGTAGCTTTAGGTGCACACCGTGCAGGGGATGAACTACACTAACTTCTAAATACTACAGCTGCCTGCAGTACTAATAGGATCAGAAGAACACCACCAATTTTCTTCAGGTAGCTTTAGGTGCACGCTGTGCAGAGGACGCACTACACTAACTTGTAAATGCTATGGCTGCCTGCGGTACTAATAGGATTAGAAGAACACCACCAATTTTTTTCAGGTAGCTTTAGGTGCACACTGTGCAGAGGACGCACTACACTAACTTGTAAATACTGAAACTGCCTGCGGTACTAATAGAATCAGAAGAACACCACTAATTTTCTTCAGGTAGCTTTAGGTGCACACTGTGCAGAGGACGCACTACACTAACTTGCAAATAATACAGCTGCCTGCCGTACTAATAGGATCAGAAGAACACCACCAATTTTGTTCAGGTAGCTTTAGGTGCACACTGAGCAGAGGACGCACTACACTAACTTCTAAATACTACAGCTGCCTGCGGTACTAATAGGATCAGAAGAACACCACCAATTTTCTTCAGGTTGCATTAGTTGCACACTGTGCAGAGGACGCACTACACTAAATTGTAAATACTAAATCTGCCTGCGGTACTAATAGGATCAGAATAACACCACCAATTTTCTTCAGGTAGCTTTAGGTGCACACTGTGCAGAAGATGCACCAAACTAACTTGTAGATACTACAGCTGCCTGCGGTACTAATAGGATCAGAAGAACACCACCAATTTTCTTCAGGTTGCTTTAGTTGCACACTGTGCAGAGGACGCACTACACTAACTTCTAAATACTACAGCTGCCTGCGGTACTAGTAGGATCAGAAGAACACAACCAATTTTCTTCAGGTAGCTCTAGGTGCACACTGTGCAGAGGACGCACTACACTAACTTGTAAATACTGCAGCTGCCTGCGGTACTAAAAGGATTAGAAGAACCCACCAATTTTCTTCAGGTAGCTTTAGGTGCCCACTGTGCAGAGGACGCACTACAGTAACTTGTAAATACTACAGCTGCCTGCAGTACTAATAGGATTTAGAAGAAAACCCCAATTTTCTTCAGGTAGCTTTAGGTGCACACTGTGCAGAGGACACACTACACTAACTTGTAAATACTGCAGCTGCCTGCGGTACTAATAGGATCAGAAGAACACCACCAATTTTCTTCAGCTAGCTTTAGGTGCACACTGTGCAGAGGACGCACTACACTAACTTGAATATATTACAGCTGCCTGCTTTACTAACAGGATTAGAAGAACACCACCAATTTTCTTCAGGTAGCTTTAGGTTCACGCTGTGCAGAGAATGCACTACACTAACTTGTAAATACTGCAGCTGCCTGCGGTACTAAAAGGATTAGAAGAACACCACCAATTTTGTTCAGGGAGCTTTAGGTGCACACTGTGCAGAGGACACACTACACTAACTTGTAAATACTGCAGCAGCCAGTGGTACTGATAGGATCTGAAGAACACCACCAATTTTCTTCAGGTAGCTTTAGGTGCACGCTGTGCAGAGGACGCACTACACTAACTTGTAAATACTGAAACTGCCTGCGGTACTAATAGGATCAGAAGAACACCACCAATTTTCTTCAGGTAGCTTTAGGTGGACACTGTGCAGAGGACGCACTACACTAACTTGTAAATACTACAGCCACCTGCCGTACTAATAGGATCAGAAGAACACCACCAATTTTGTTCAGGTAGCTTTAGGTGCACACTGTGCAGAGGACGCACTACACTAACTGTAAATACTGCAGCTGCCTGCGGTACTAATAGGAGCAGAAGAACACCACCAATTTTCTTCAGGTAGCTTTAGGTGCAAACTGCGCAGAGGACGTACTACACTAACTTGTAAATACTACAGCTGCCTGCTTTACTAATAGGATCAGAAGAACACCACCAATTTTCTTCAGGTAGCTTTAGGTGCACACTGTGCAGAGGACGCACTACACTAACTTGTATATATTACAGCTGCCTGCTTTACTAATAGGATCAGAAGAACACCACCAATTTTCTTTAGGTAGCTTTAGGTGCACACCGTGCAGGGGATGAACTACACTAACTTCTAAATACTACAGCTGCCTGCAGTACTAATAGGATCAGAAGAACACCACCAATTTTCTTCAGGTAGCTTTAGGTGCACGCTGTGCAGAGGACGCACTACACTAACTTGTAAATACTGAAACTGCCTGCGGTACTAATAGAATCAGAAGAACACCACTAATTTTCTTCAGGTAGCTTTAGGTGCACACTGTGCAGAGGACGCACTACACTAACTTGCAAATAATACAGCTGCCTGCCGTACTAATAGGATCAGAAGAACACCACCAATTTTGTTCAGGTAGCTTTAGGTGCACACTGAGCAGAGGACGCACTACACTAACTTCTAAATACTACAGCTGCCTGCGGTACTAATAGGATCAGAAGAACACCACCAATTTTCTTCAGGTTGCATTAGTTGCACACTGTGCAGAGGACGCACTACACTAAATTGTAAATACTAAATCTGCCTGCGGTACTAATAGGATCAGAATAACACCACCAATTTTCTTCAGGTAGCTTTAGGTGCACACTGTGCAGAAGATGCACCAAACTAACTTGTAGATACTACAGCTGCCTGCGGTACTAATAGGATCAGAAGAACACCACCAATTTTCTTCAGGTTGCTTTAGTTGCACACTGTGCAGAGGACGCACTACACTAACTTCTAAATACTACAGCTGCCTGCGGTACTAGTAGGATCAGAAGAACACAACCAATTTTCTTCAGGTAGCTCTAGGTGCACACTGTGCAGAGGACGCACTACACTAACTTGTAAATACTGCAGCTGCCTGCGGTACTAAAAGGATTAGAAGAACCCACCAATTTTCTTCAGGTAGCTTTAGGTGCCCACTGTGCAGAGGACGCACTACAGTAACTTGGAAATACTACAGCTGCCTGCAGTACTAATAGGATTTAGAAGAAAACCCCAATTTTGTTCAGGTAGCTTTAGGTGCACACTGTGCAGACGACACACTACACTAACTTGTAAATACTGCAGCTGCCTGCGGTACTAATAGGATCAGAAGAACACCACCAATTTTCTTCAGCTAGCTTTAGGTGCACACTGTGCAGAGGACGCACTACACTAAGTTGAATATATTACAGCTGCCTGCTTTACTAACAGGATTAGAAGAAAACCACCAATTTTCTTCAGGTAGCTTTAGGTGCACGCTGTGCAGAGAATGCACTACACTAACTTGTAAATACTGCAGCTGCCTGCGGTATTAAAAGGATTAGAAGAACACCACCAATTTTGTTCAGGTAGCTTTAGGTGCACACTGTGCAGAGGACACACTACACTAACTTGCAAATACTGCAGCAGCCAGTGGTACTGATAGGATCAGAAGAACACCACCAATTTTCTTTAGGTAGCTTTAGGTGCACGCTGTGCAGAGGACGCACTACAGTAACTTGTAAATACTACAGCTACCTGCAGTACTAATAGGATTTAGAAGAAAACCCCAATTTTCTTCAGGTAGCTTTAGGTGCACACTGTGCAGAGGACACACTACACTAACTTGAATATATTACAGCTGCCTGCTTTACTAACAGGATTAGAAGAACACCACCAATTTTCTTCAGGTAGCTTTAGGTGCATGCTGTGCAGAGAATGCACTACACTAACTTGTAAATACTGCAGCTGCCTGCGGTACTAAAAGGATTAGAAGAACACCACCAATTTTGATCAGGGAGCTTTAGGTGCACACTGTGCAGAGGACGCACTACACTAACTTGTAAATACTACAGCTGCCTGCGGTACTAATAGGATCAGAAGAACACCACCAATTTTGTTCAGGTAACTTTAGGTGCACACTGAGCAGAGGACGCACTACACTAACTTCTAAATACTACAGCTGCCTGCGGTACTAATATGATCAGAAGAACACCACCAATTTTCTTCAGGTTGCTTTAGTTGCACACTGTGCAGAGGACGCACTACACTAACTTCTAAATACTACAGCTGCCTGCGGTACTAGTTTGATCAGAAGAACACAACCAATTTTCTTCAGGTAGCTCTAGGTGCACACTGTGCAGAGGACGCACTACACTAACTTGTAAATACTGCAGCTGCCTGCGGTACTAAAAGGATTAGAAGAACCCACCAATTTTCTTCAGGTAGCTTTAGGTGCCCACTGTGCAGAGGACGCACTACAGTAACTTGTAAATACTACAGCTGCCTGCAGTACTAATAGGATTTAGAAGAAAACCCCAATTTTCTTCAGGTAGCTTTAGGTGCACACTGTGCAGAGGACACACTACACTAACTTGTAAATACTGCAGCTGCCTGCGGTACTAATAGGATCAGAAGAACACCACCAATTTTCTTCAGGTAGCTTTAGGTGCACATGGTGCAGAGGACGCACTACACTAACTGTAAATACTGCAGCTGCCTGCGGTACTAATAGGAGCAGAAGAACACCACCAATTTTCTTCAGGTAACTTTAGGTCCACACTGTGCAGAGGACGTACTACACTAACTTGTAAATACTACAGCTGCCTGCTTTACTAATAGGATCAGAAGAACACCACCAATTTTCTTCAGGTAGCTTTAGGTGCACACTGAGCAGAGGACGCACTACACTAACTTCTAAATACTACAGCTGCCTGCGGTACTAATAGGATCAGAAGAACACCAGCAATTTTCTTCAGGTAGCTTTAGTTGCACACTGTGCAGAGGACGCACTACACTAACTTGTAAATACTGCAGCTGCATGCGGTACTAAAAGGATTAGAAGAACCCACCAATTTTCTTCAGGTGGCTTTAGGTGCCCCCTGTGCAGAGGACGCACTACAGTAACTTGTAAATACTACAGCTGCCTGCAGTACTAATAGGATTTAGAAGAACACCATCAATTTTCTTCAGGTAGCTTTAGGTGCACACTGTGCAGAGGACACACTACACTAACTTGTAAATACTGCAGCTGCCTGCTTTACTAATAGGATCAAAACAACACCAACAATTTTTTTCACGTAGCTTTAGGTGCACACTGTGCAGAGGAAGCAATACACTAACTTGTAAATACTACAGCTGCCTGCCGTACTAATAGGATCAGAAGAACACCACCAATTCTGTTCAGGTAGCTTTAGGTGCACACTGTGCAGAGGACGCACTACACTAACTTCTAAATACTACAGCTGCCTGTGGTACTAATAGGATCAGAAGAACACCACCAATTTTCTTCAGGTAGCTTTAGTTGCACACTGTGCAGAGGACGCACTACACTAACTTGTAAATACTATGGCTGCCTGCGGTACTAATAGGATTAGAAGAACACCACCAATTTTCTTCAGGTAGCTTTTGGTGCACACTGTGCAGAGGACGCACTACACTAACTGTAAATACTGCAGCTGCCTGCGGTACTAATAGGATCAGAAGAACACCACCAATTTTCTTCAGGTAGCTCTAGGTTCACACTGTGCAGAGGACGCACTACACTAACTTGAATATATGAATATATTACAGCTGCCTGCTTTACTAATAGGATCAGAAGAACACCACCAATTTTCTTCAGGTAGCTTTAGGTGCACGCTGTGCAGAGGACGCACTACACTAACTTGTAAATACTGCAGCTGCCTGCAGTACTAAAAGGATTAGAAGAACCCACCAATTTTCTTCAGGTAGCTTTAGGTGCTCACGGTGCAGAGGACGCACTACAGTAACTTGTAAATACTAAAGCTGCCT